>NC_143036.1:81589866-81607366 GCF_057628025.1 Oncorhynchus mykiss | reverse complement strand
AGACGGAGGGGGGGAGCGAGACGCGTATCATTACCATCGTGACTGACGTACGTGGGAGAATGGGGGAAGTTAGGAAGGTGACATCAAAGTGTCATATTCTTCATTAGCCTGTTCGGAGAGGCAAGCATACACTGTGATCAAGTCTCTGTTTAGTCAACAGCTGATGGCGTAATCAACTGGACTAGTGTTGACAGTCAAGTCTGCACACAATTCAACAGCTGATGCCATAATCAACTGGACTGAAGTCTAGTGTTGACAGTCAAGTCTGTATACAGTCAACAGCTGATGGCGTAATCAACTGGACTAGTGTTGACAGTCCAGTCTGTATACATTCAACAGCTGAATGGCGTAATCAACTGGACTGAAGTGTAGTGTTGACAGTCCAGTCTGTATACATTCAACAGCTGATGGCGTAATCAACTGGACTGAAGTCTAGTGTTGACAGTCCAGTCTGTATACATTCAACAGCTGATGGCGTAATCAACTGGACTGAAGTCTAGTGTTGACTGTGCAGTCTGTCTCTGTACAGTCTTTCAACATCTGATGGCCTGATCAACTGGACTGAAGTCTATTGTCGAGAGTCCAGTCCATCTCTGCCTGTCCGTGTCTAAAATTAATCAAAGAAGTCAACACTTGCAGGCTTGGGGTCAATTTAGTTTAAAATTATATCAATTGAGGAGGTGAATTGAAATGCTCTTCATGATTTGAAAACTCCTCACAGCAAACACTCCTCCTGTATTGGTACATCTGATACTCAACATGACCATAAGTATGTGGTCACCTCCTCGTCAAACATCTCATTCCAAAATCATGGGGCATTAATATGGAGTTGATCCCCCCCTTCACTGTTATAACAGCCTCCACTCTTCTGGGAAGGCTTTCCACTAGATGTTGGAACATTGCTGCTATAACAGCCTCCACTCTTCTGAAGGCTTTCCACTAGATGTTGGAACATTGCTGCTATAACAGCCTCCACTCTTCTGGGAAGAACTTCCACTAGATGTTGGAACATTGCTGCCATAACAGCCTCCACTCTTCTGGGAAGGCTTTCCGCTTGATGTTGGAACTTTGCTGCTATAACAGCCTCCACTCTTCTGGGAAGGCTTTCCACTAGATGTTGGAACTTTGCTGCTATAACAGCCTCCACTCTTCTGAGAAGGCTTTCCGCTAGATGTTGGAACATTGCTGCAGGGGGACTTGCTTCCATTCAGCCACAGGAGCGTTAGTGAGGTCGGGTACTGATGTTGGGTGGTTAGGACTGGCTCGCAGTCAGTGTTCCAATTCATCCCAAAGGTGTTTGATGGGGTTGAGGTCAGGGCTCTGTGCTGGCCAGTCAAGTTCTTCGACATCGATCTCGACAAACCATTTCTGTATGGACCTCGCTTCGTGCACGGGGGGCATTACCCCTCCAGAGTCCAATGGCGGCAAGCTTTACACCCTCCAGCTGACGCTTGGCGCTGCGCATGGTGATCTTAGAACATATAGAGTCCTATGGGCCATGGTGAAAAGCAGAGCATTATAGAGAGAATAAGGTACACTTGGGACTCGAACGAACTCCCTGTGTACAACCGATGACTCAGAGAAAGTACAATAAATATCAGTTGATCCCTGTTTCAGACCGAGGGCTTTGGAGCAGGAGAGATGTGACAGTCGATCCCTGTTTCACACCGAGGCCTTTGGAGCAGGAGAGATGTGACAGTCGATCCCTGTTTCAGAACTGAGGGCTTTGGAGCAGGAGAGATGTGACAGTCGATCCCTGTTTCAGAACCGGGGGCTTTGGAGCAGGAGAGATGTGACAGTCGATCCCTGTTACAGAACCGGGGGCTTTGGAGCAGGAGAGACGTGACAGTCGATCCCTGTTTCACACCGAGGGCTTTGGAGCAGGGGAGACGTGAAAGTCGAGGTGGAGAGACGTGAGAGACGAGGTGGAGAGACGAGGTGGAGAGACGTGAAAGACGAGGTGGAGAGACGTGAAAGACGAGGTGGAGAGACGAGGTGGAGAGACGAGGTGGAGAGACGAGGTGGAGAGACGAGGTGGAGAGACGTGAGAGACGAGGTGGAGAGACGAGGTGGAGAGACGAGGTGGAGAGACGTGAAATACGAGGTGGAGAGACGATGTGGAGAGACGAGGTGGAGAGACGAGGTGGAGAGACAAGGTGGAGAGACGAGGTGGAGAGACGAGGTGGAGAGACGAGGTGGAGAGACGAGGTGGAGAGACGAGGTGGAGAGACGATGTTTTCACTTTACCTATCCCACGTTTCCTTTTAGATCTCCATATATTTAATTAAAACCTCCTTTTAGATCTCCACATATTTAATTAAAACCTCCTTTCAGATCTCCATATATTTAATTAAAACCTCCTTTTCATTTTAACATGCCTGTAATCTTCCATAACGTTTCCTTTGTCTTCTTCACTACATCGGTGAATAAAGAACAGAAGAGGATTATACGTGAAAACTGTTGGAAGGGAATTTCACCTCATGAAGAGAAGAGAAAAAAAATCAGTATTACATAGCTATTACCTTGCCCATCCATGCATCTATAAAATAGCAACTGGCTAAATCTCATAGAAAGGATGCCTCTATTCTAAAGCGGTAACCATTTGACTGTCAACTGATGCCAAGACAGCAATCACGGATTGTCAGGCAGGAGATTAAAAGATATTTTACTCTTCAGGCAGAGTAAATTGGTTTTGGATTAAGCGCGATTGATTGCCTTAGGTGTAGGCTACAGCAGGGGGCTCCGTCTCGAATGACACCCCTATTTCACCCATAGGCTTCTGGTCGTAAGTAGTGCACCAAGTAGAGAATAAGGGTGCTATTTGGGACTCGTGTAAAAGGAGTCTGTTTTGAAGCGCTGCGCTCCGTTCCCGAACACCCACAAGTCATTTTAGCATTTTAGCTTTTTCAAGAAAATGGAAGAACCGGAGGGAATCGATAGATATGATGTAGCAGTTACTGACACTATTCCTCGACTCACGGTTATCATTAAAGGCTTGGAGAAATAGTATTCAATGGTTGGTTCATCTGGCGGGTTTGGAAGCACATGTGGTGTGTGTGTGTGTGTGTGTGTGTGTGTGTGTGTGTGTGTGTGTGTGTGTGTGTGTGTGTGTGTGTGTGTGTGTGTGTGTGTGTGTGTGTGTGTGTGTGTGTGTGTGTGTGTGTGTGTGTATTAATGGAGGCTGTTGTAAAGGTCAATTTTACTATTCGATCCAACCGTGTATCGTACGCAACCTTGACTTCAACAAAATCATCTCGTTAAGTAAATGTTTTTGTTCTGTCTAGAGTCTAGTGACTCCATGATACTACTTATTCTCCAACAGTAGAATTGTACTCATTTTCAATTAAGACATTTTCTCCTTCTGGCATAATGTTCTCTCCTTCTGTCATCATGTTCTCTCCTTCTGTCATCATGTTCTCTCCTTCTGTCATCATGTTCTCTCCTTCTGTCATCACGTTCTCTCCTTCTGTCATCATGTTCTCTCCTTCTGTCATCATGTTCTCTCCTTCTGTCATCATGTTCTCTCCTTCTGTCATCATGTTCTCTCTTTCTGTCATCATGTTCTATCCTTCTCTCATCATGTTCTCTCCTTCTGTCATCATGTTCTCTCCTTCTGTCATCATGTTCTCTCCTACTGTTATACATTCATCATGTTCTCTCCTTCTGTCATCATGTTCTCTCCTTCTGTCATCATGTTCTCTCCTTCTGTCATCATGTTCTCTCCTTCTGTCATCATGTTCTCTCTTTCTGTCATCATGTTCTCTCCTTCTGTCATCATGTTCTCTCCTTCTGGCATCATGTTCTCTCCTTCTGTCATCACGTTCTCTCCTTCTGTCATCATGTTCTCTCCTTCTGTTTCACATTCATCATGTTCTCTCCTTCTGTCATCATGTTCTCTCCCTCTTTCATCATGTTCTCGCCTTCTGTCATCATGTTCTCTCCTTCTGTCATCATGTTCTCTCCTTCTGTCATCATGTTCTCTCCTTCTGTCATCATGTTCTCTCCTTCTGTCATCGTGTCCTCTCCTTCTGTCATCATGTTCTCTCCTTCTGTTATACATTCATCATGTTCTCTCCTTCTGTCATCATGTTCTCTCCTTCTGTCATCATGTTCTCTCCTTCTGTCATCATGTTCTCTCCTTCTGTCATCACGATCTCTCCTTCTGTCATCATGTTCTCTCCTTCTGTTTTACATTCATCATGTTCTCTCCTTCTGCCATCATGTTCTCTCCTTCTGTCATCATGTTCTCTCCTTCTGTCATCATGTTCTCTCCTTCTGTTTCATGTTCTGTCCTTCTGTCATCATGTTATCTCCTTCTGTCATCATGTCCTCTCCCTCTGTCATCATGTTCTCTCCTTCTGGCATCATGTTCTCTCCTTCTGTCATCATGTTCTCTCCTTCTGTCATCATGTTCTCTCCTTCTGTCATCATGTTCTCTCCTTCTGTCATCATGTTCTCTCCTTCTGTCATCATGTTCTCTCCTTCTGTCATCGTGTCCTCTCCTTCTGTCATCATGTTCTCTCCTTCTGTTATACATTCATCATGTTCTCTCCTTCTGTCATCATGTTCTCTCCTTCTGTCATCATGTTCTCTCCTTCTGTCATCACGTTCTCTCCTTCTGTCATCACGTTCTCTCCTTCTGTCATCATGTTCTCTCCTTCTGTTTTACATTCATCATGTTCTCTCCTTCTGCCATCATGTTCTCTCCTTCTGTCATCATGTTCTCTCCTTCTGTCATCATGTTCTCTCCTTCTGTTTTATGTTCTGTCCTTCTGTCATCATGTTATCTCCTTCTGTCATCATGTCCTCTCCCTCTGTCATCATGTTCTCTCCTTCTGGCATCATGTTCTCTCCTTCTGTCATCATGTTCTCTCCTTCTGTCATCATGTTCTCTCATTCTGTCATCATGTTCTCTCCATCTGTCATCATGTTCTCTCCTTCTGTCATCATCTTCTCTCCTTCTGTTCTACATTCATCATGTTCTCTCATTAGCAATTCTTGTATTTTCTGTTCTGCAATTCCAAACAAAGTGGGATATCGTTATCTTGTCAAAGTTTGTTTGTCAAAGCTGGTAATTTTACAGAGCTGTCTGTCTGTCTGTCTGTCTGTCTGTCTGTCTGTCTGTCTGTCTGTCTGTCTGTCTGTCTGTCTGTCTGTCTCTGTCTGTCTGTCTGTCTGTCTGTCTGTCTGTCTGTCTGTCTGTCTGTCTGTCTGTGTCTGTGTCTGTCTGTGTCTGTGTCTGTCTGAATCAGCAGAGCACACATGCAGTAAAGAACGAGTCCCAGATGGCACTCTATTCTCTATATAGGGCACTACTTTTTAACCAGAATCCTATGGGCCCTAGAACCCTATTCCCTACATAGTGCACTACTTTTTAACCAGAATCCTATGGGCCCTAGAACCCTATTCCCTACATAGTGCACTACTTTTGACCAGGCCTTTACAGGGAATAGGGTGCCATTTAGAACTCAGACATAACGTTAGATTAGACTTTTTCGTTATCCGCTTGGGATAAGACAATACATTTTGATCGTGTTGTTCGGATCAATAAACTCTGACAATTACATTCTAAATGCAAGAAGAGAATATAATTCAAGTATAATTTTCATGTCTTCCCATCAACAACAAAAAGGAATATCTGTCCCCCTTTTCTGAGTTCATCCTGAATATTTGGTTTGTTGTAGCAACATGAGGTAAACAAGAACAATATTTATGTTATATAACTTTGTCTAGTTTTGTCCTAAAAGTGAACTTTAGCGATTTCAAATTCAACATATGCTTTCCAGATGTCTCGTCCGGTAAATCCTGTTATTGATCAATTACAAGTGTGAGTAAAGAGATGATAAAATCAGACGTGAGACGTGAGCTGATTATCAAAGATTGAAACGCGTATATTTTACAGATGGGATTACAGTTCGGATGGAGAGCACAGGCGGCTGGTGGCACCTTAATTGGGGAGGACGGGCTCATAGCAATTGCTGGAGTGGAATAAATGGAATGGTATCAAACAGGGGCCTCCCGAGTGGCGCCGTACTCTAAGGCACTGCATTGCATTATGGGGTATTGTGTGTAAATTTGCTGAGGATTTAAAAAAAATCTCTAATCCGTTTTAGATTAAGGCTGTAGCGTAACAAAATGTGGGAAAAAGTCAAGGGGTCTGAATACTTTTTTGCCTGCCTACCTGCCTCCCTCCCTCCCTCCCAATTTATATTCTGACTAAATGTTTGGCGGTTAAGTAATCTCCACTAAATCTCATCGAATAATAAGTTAAGAACAAATTCTTATTTACAATGACAGCCTGGGAACAGTGGGTTAACTGCGTGTTCAGGGGAACAACAGATTTGTACCTTGTCAGCTCAGGGGTTTGAACTTGCAACCTTCCGGTTTCTAGTCCAACACTCTAACCACTAGGTTACACTGCCGCCCCAATATTCTGTCAATATTCTTTGGCTGGCAAAAGCACATCTATGTCACGTTCTGACCTTAATTCCTTTGTTTTGTCTTTGTTTTAGTAAGGTCAGGGCGTGAGTTAGATGGGTTTGTCTATGTTCCGTTTTCTATGTTGTGTTTTTGCGTTTGGCCTGGTATGGTTCTCAATCAGAGGCAGGTGTCGTTAGTTGTCTCTGATTGAGAATCATACTTAGGTAGCCTTTTCCCACTTGTGCTTCGTCACCAGACAGGACTGTTTCGTTTTCATTCTCGTTGTTATTTTTGTTTTAGTGTTCTGAGTTGAATAAATATCGTCATGAACACGTACCACGCTGCGCTTTGGTCCGATCCTTGCTACTCCTCGTCAGAAGAAGAGGACGAGCGTTACAATCTAGTGGGCTCAGTTCTGGACCGTTACTAAAGGTGACTCTATTAGACTTTATGGTCCGTTACTAAAGGTGATTCTATTAGACTTTATGGTCTGTTACTAAAGGTGATTCTCTAATAGACTTTATGGTCTGTTACTAAAGGTGATTCTATTAGACTTTATGATCCGTTACTAAAGGTGATTCTATTAGACTTTATGGTCTGTTACTAAAGGTGATTCTCTATCAGACTCTATGGTCCGTTACTAAAGGTGATTCTATTAGACTTTATGGTCTGTTACTAAAGGTGATTCTCTATCAGACTCTATGGTCCGTTACTAAAGGTGATTCTATTAGACTTTATGGTCCGTTACTAAAGGTGATTCTCTATTAGACTTTATGGTCTGTTACTAAAGGTGATTCTATTAGACTTTATGGTCCGTTACTAAAGGTGATTCTATTAGACTTTATGGTCCGTTACTAAAGGTGATTCTATTAGACTTTATGGTCCGTTACTAAAGGTGATTCTATTAGACTTTATGGTCCGTTACTAAAGGTGATTCTATAAGACTCTTTGGAGGGGAGAAGCTGGATTTCAATGGTTGTCTAAATGGTACACTATTCCCTTTATAGGGCCCATAGGGTCTAGGTCAGACGTAGTGCACTATATAGGGAATGGGGTGCAAATTGTGACGCAACCCTCAGAAAGCTGTAAGTCTCTTCCTTAGTTCCAGCTATGCTTCCTCTCTCGGCCAAAAGACTCAATGGGGGCTGGCGGCAGAAGAGAAGAGGAAAATAAATTGTCATGACGACCCCCCCCCCCCCCCACACACACACACACACACACTTGAAGGTCACCTACCTGCAGCAATTACTGAGTGGCCCCTGGTCCTTGGCCTTATTCCCCAGAGGGGGGTTACTAGTAGGGAGCTGGGGAGCTGGGGGGCTGGAGAGCTATAGAGCTGGAGGCTGGCTAAGATGAAGGAAGAGAGACTATGGCCAGGAGGCTGAAAACATAATGACTGGCTGGGAGACTGGGAGGCTGAAAATACAATGGCTGGCTGGGAGACTGGGAGGCTAAAAATACAATGGCTGGCTGGGAGACTGGGAGGCTGAAAGCATAATGACTGACTGGGAGGCTGAAAACATCATGGCTGGCTAAGAGACTGGGAGGCTGAAAACACAATGGCTGGCTGGGAGACTGGGAGGCTGAAAACATAATGGCTGGCTGAGAGACTGGGAGGCTGAAAGCATAATGACTGGCTGGGAGGCTGAAAACATCATGGCTGGCTAAGAGACTGGGAGGCTGAAAACACAATGGCTGGCTGGGAGGCTGGGAGGCTGAAAACATAATGACTGGCTAAGAGACTGGGAGGCTGAAAACACAATGGCTGGCTGGGAGACTGGGAGGCTGAAAACATAACAGCGGAGAACATCTCAGTGTAGAGGAGAGAGCTGCTTTAACAGTCAGAACATCTCAGTGGAGAGGAGAGAGCTGCTTTAAATGTCAGAACATCTCAGTGGAGAGGAGAGAGCTTCTTTAAATGTCAGAACATCTCAGTAGAGAGGAGAGAGCTGCTTTAAATGTCAGAACATCTCAGTAGAGAGGAGAGAGCTGCTTTAAAAACCTGTTATGGCTGTAATCCCACTAACGGGATCGATATGACATCTACCAGTGAAAATAGAGGGCGTCAAATTCAAACCACAGAAATCTCATAATTACAATTCCTGAAACATATATGTGTCTTATATCATTTTAATGTTCATCTTGTTGTTAATCCCACCAAAGTGTCCCATTTCAAATAGGCTTTCCAGCAAAAGCACTACAAACGGTTATGTTAGGTCTCCACCAAACCACAATAAGCACAGCCATTTTCCAGCAAAATATAGCATTCACAAAAAGCAGAAATAGAGATAAAATTAATCACTAACCTTGAATGATCTTCATCAGATAACACTCATAGGACTTCATGTTACACAATACATGCATGTTTTGTTTGATAAAGTTCATATTTATATAATAAAATCTGAGTTTACATTGGCGCGTTAGATTCACTAGTTCCAAAAACATCCAGTGATTTTGCATAGCCACATCGTTTCAACAGAAATACTCATCATAAATGTAGATGACAATACAAGTTATACACATGGAATTATAGATATACTTCTCCTTAATGCAACCGCTGTGTCAGATTTTAAAAAAAAGTTTACGGAAAAAGCAACCCATGCAATAATCTGAGACGGAGCTCAGAACAGAAGCCAAATTAGCCTCCATGTTGGAGTCAACACAAACCAGAAAATACATGATAAATGTTTCCTTACCTTTGATGAACTTCATCAGAATGCAGTCCTAGAAATCCCAGGTCCACAATAAATGCTTGATTTGTTCGAAAATGTCCGTTATATATGTCCAATTAGCAACTTGGGTTAGCGCGTTTGGTAAACAATTCCAAAGTCACAAAGCGCGTCCACTATAACGTGACGAAATGTCCAAAAGTTCCGTAACAGTCAGTAGAAACATGTCAAACGATGTACTGAATCAATCTTTAGAATGTTGTTTACATAGATCTTCAATAACGTTCCAACCGGAGAATTAGAATGACTTCAGATGAGCGGTGGAACGCAGGTCCTTCCCCTGTGGACGCGCATGGGGAAAGCATGGTCAACTCGTGGCCGTGGTGACTATTTCCTGTCTCATTCGACCCCCCCCCCCCTCACATTAGAGTCATCAGACAAAGTTCTATTGACTGTTGACATCTAGTGGGCGGCGTAGGAAGTGACAACTCATCCATATCTCGCTTTCAATGAGAGCTTGGTTGAAAATCTGCCACCCCCAGAAAAAATATAAACAGGAAGTGGAATTTCTCAGGTTTTTGCCAGCAATATGAGTTCTGTTATACTCACAGACATAATTCAAACAGTTTTAGAAACTTCAGAGTGTTTTCTATCCAATACTACGAATAATATGCATATATTAGCTACTGAGACTGAGGAGCTGGCTGTTTACAATGGGCACCTTTTCATTCAAGCTACTCAATACTGCCGTTGCAGCCATAGAAAGTAGAGAGGAGACACCTGCTGGAGTCATAGGGAAAGGAGCTGTAAAGTGGAACACATGACTTGGTGTGACTCATTAGCAGCTCTGAGGCAGTAATGGAGGAGATGGTGTGACTCATTAGCAGCTATGAGACAGTAATGGAGGAGATGGTGGGACTCATTAGCAGCTCTGAGACAGTAATGGAGGAGATGGTGGGACTCATTATCAGCTCTGAGGCAGTAATGGAGGAGATGGTGTGACTCATTAGCAGCTCTGAGGCAGTAACGGAGGAGATGGTGGGACTCATTAGCAGCTCTGAGGCCAGTGAATCCTACATCTAGAACACAAACACATGGACTACCCTTACAGACACATGCAGACTAACAGAGGGATGCAGACACTGTCATGGAGCCATCGCTGACCTGTTTACTGATAACTACACAACACTGTTGTTTACTGACAACTACACAACACTACTGTTTACTGACAACTACACAACACTACTGTTTACTGACAACTACACAACACTGCTGTTTACTGACAACTACACAACACTGCTGTTTACTGACAACTACACAACACTGCTGTTTACTGACAACTACACAACACTGCTGTTTACTGACAACTACACAACACTGCTGTTTACTGACAACTACACAACACTGCTGTTTACTGACAACTACACAACACTGCTGTTGCACTATGTACACCCACTATGTACACCCACTATGTACACCCACTATGTACACCCACTATGTACACCCACTATGTACACCCACTGTACACACCCACTATGTACACCCACGATGTACACCCACTATGTACACCCCTGCATTATACTGTATATATACTGTATATATTCACTACAGTAGTTCATGTAGATATTACCCCTGTATATATACTGTATATATTCACTACTGCAGTTTATATAGATATTACCCCTGTATATATACTGTATATATTCACTACTGCAGTACATATAGTGTATATATTCAATAGTGCAGTTTATATAGATATTACCCCTGTACTATACTGTGTATATACTGTATATATTCAATACTGCAGTTTATATAGATATTACCCCTGTACTATACTGTATATATATTGTATATATTCACTACTGCAGTTTATATAGATATTACCCCTGTATATATACTGTATATATTCACTACTGCAGTACATATAGTGTATATATTCAATAGTGCAGTTTATATAGATATTACCCCTGTACTATACTGTGTATATACTGTATATATTCACTACTGCAGTTTATATAGATATTACCTCTGTATATATACTGTATATATTCACTACTGCAGTGCATATGCTGTATATATTCAATACTGCAGTTTATATAGATATTACCCCTGAACTACACTGTATATATTCACTTCAGTAGTTTATATAGATATTACCCCTGTACTATACTGTATATATACTGTATATATTCAATACTGCAGTTTATATAGATATTACCCCTGAACTACACTGTATATATTCACTACAGCAGTTTATATAGATATTACCCCTGTATATATACTGTATATATTCAATACTGCAGTTTATATAGATATTACCCCTGTATATATACTGTATATATTCACTACTGCAGTTTATATAGATATTACCCCTGTATATATACTGTATATATTCAATACTGCAGTTTATATAGATATTACCCCTGTATATATACTGTATATATTCAATACTGCAGTTTATATAGATATTACCCCTGTATATATACTGTATATATTCACTACTGCAGTTTATATAGATATTACCCCTGAACTACACTGTATATATTCACTACAGTAGTTTATATAGATATTACCCCTGTACTATACTGTATATATACTGCATATATTCACTACTGCAGTTTATATAGATATTACCCCTGTACTATACTGTATATATACTGTATATATTCAATACTGCAGTGCATATTGATATTACCCCTGTATATATACTGTATATATTCACTACTGCAGTTTATATAGATATTACCCCTGTATATATACTGTATATATTCAATACTGCAGTGCATACGCTGTATATATTCAATACTGCAGTTTATATAGATATTACCCCTGAACTACACTGTATATATTCACTACAGTAGTTTATATAGATATTACCCCTGTACTATACTGTATATATACTGTATATATTCAATACTGGAGTGTAAATAGATATTACCCCTGTACTATACTGTATATATATACTGTGTATATTCACTACAGCAGTTTAGATAGATATTACCCCTGTATATATACTGTATATATTCACTACAGCAGTTTATATAGATAATACCCCTGTATATATACTGTATATGTTCACTACTGCAGTACATTTGCTGTATATATTCAATACTGCAGTTTATATAGATATTACCCCTGTACTATACTGTGTATATACTGTATATATTCACTACAGCAGTTTATATAGATATTACCCCTGTACTATACTGTATATATACTGTATATATTCAATACTGGAGTGTAAATATATATTACCCCTGTACTATACTGTATATATACTGTGTATATTCACTACAGCAGTTTAGATAGATATTTCCCCTGTATATATACTGTATATATTCACTACTGCAGTTTATATAGATATTACCCCTGTATATATACTGTATATATACTGTATATATTCACTACAGCAGTTTATATAGATATTACCCCTGTATATATACTGTATATATTCACTACAGCAGTTTATATAGATATTACCCCTGTACTACACTGTGTATATACTGTATATATTCAATACTGCAGTTTATATAGATATTACCCCTGTATATATACTGTATATATTCACTACAGCAGTTTATATAGATATTACCCCTGTATATATACTGTATATATTCACTACAGCAGTTTATATAGATATTACCCCTGTACTACACTGTGTATATACTGTATATATTCAATACTGCAGTTTATATAGATATTACCCCTGTACTACACTGTGTATATACTGTATATATTCAATACTGCAGTTTATATAGATATTACCCCGGTACTACACTGTGTATATACTGTATATATTCAAAACTGCAGTTTATATAGATATTACCCCTGTACTACACTGTGTATATACTGTATATATTCAATACTGCAGTTTATATAGATATTACCCCGGTACTGCACTGTGTATATACTGTATATATTCAAAACTGCAGTTTATATAGATATTACCCCGGTACTGCACTGTGTATATACTGTATATATTCAAAACTGCAGTTTATATAGATATTACCCCTGTACTACACTGTGTATATACTGTATATATTCAATACTGCAGTTTATATAGATATTACCCCTGTACTACACTGTGTATATACTGTATATATTCACTACAGTAGTTTATATAGATATTACCCCGGTACTACACTGTGTATATATATACTGTATATATTCAATACTGCAGTTTATATAGATATTACCCCGGTACTACACTGTATATATATACTGTATATATTCATCATGGCAGCTTATATATAGATATATCCCTGTGAATTCTATAACGGAATTGTTTAAATTGCTGCCGTCACAAGCTTCAACAGTCGAGTGAAGATACGATGCCATTCTGAGTCCTCCTCCAACAAGACAGACAGTCAGGATCACTGTGTGTGGCAGGTCTTTGATTGTGATAGAATACAGACACAGGAACACATTGATTCACCCAACATATCCCGTTTAGAGAAGAAGAAATGAATTAACTGAACCACCCAACATTGCCCGTTTAGAGAAGAAGAAGATATATCTGGACTGAACCACCCAACATTGCCCGTTTAGAGAAGAAGAAGATATATCTGGACTGAACCACCCAACATTGCCCGTTTAGAGAAGAAGAAGATATATCTGGACTGAACCACCCAACATTGCCCGTTTAGAGAAGAAGAAGATATATCTGGACTGAACCACCCAACATGGGGCGGCAGGTAGAGTGTTGGACTAGTAACCGGAAGGTTGCAAGATCGAATCCCCGAGCTGACAAGGTAAAAATCTGTCATTTTGCCCCTGAACAAGGCAGTTAAACCACTGGTCCTAGGCAGGTATGAACATAAGAATTTATTCTTAACTGACTTGCCTGGTAAAAAGAAAGCCTGTTTAGAGAAGAAGATATATCTGGACTGAACCACCCAACATAGTCTGTTTAGAGAAGAAGAAGAAGATATATCTGGACTGAAACACCCAACATAGTCTGTTTAGAGAAGAAGAAGATACAGTGCCTTGCGAAAGTATTCGGCCCCCTTGAACTTTGCGACCTTTTGCCACATTTCAGGCTTCAAACATAAAGATATAACACTGTATTTTTTTGTGAAGAATCAACAACAAGTGGGACACAATCATGAAGTGGAACGACATTTATTGGATATTTCAAACTTTTTTAACAAATCAAAAACTGAAAAATTGGGCGTGCAAAATTATTCAGCCCCCTTAAGTTAATACTTTGTAGCGCCACCTTTTGCTGCGATTAAAGCTGTAAGTCGCTTGGGGTATGTCTCTATCAGTTTTGCACATCGAGAGACTGAAATTTTTTCCCATTCCTCCTTGCAAAACAGCTCGAGCTCAGTGAGGTTGGATGGAGAGCATTTGTGAACAGCAGTTTTCAGTTCTTTCCACAGATTCTCGATTCAGGTCTGGACTTTGACTTGGCCATTCTAACACCTGGATATGTTTATTTTTGAACCATTCCATTGTAGATTTTGCTCTGTTTTGGATCATTGTCTTGTTGGAAGACAAATCTCCGTCCCAGTCTCAGGTCTTTTGCAGACTCCATCAGGTTTTCTTCCAGAATGGTCCTGTATTTGGCTCCATCCATCTTCCCATCAATTTTAACCATCTTCCCTGTCCCTGCTGAAGAAAAGCAGGCCCAAACCATGATGCTGCCACCACCATGTTTGACAGTGGGGATGGTGTGGTCAGGGTGATGAGCTGTGTTGCTTTTATGCCAAACATAACGTTTTGCATTGTTGCCAAAAAGTTCAATTTTGGTTTCATCTGACCAGAGCACCTTCTTCCACATGTTTGGTGTGTCTCCCAGGTGGCTTGTGTCAAACGTTAAACAACACTTTTTATGGATATATTTAAGAAATGGCTTTCTTCTTGCCACTCTTCCATAAAGGCCAGATTTGTGCAATATACAACTGATTGTTGTCCTATGGACAGAATCTCCCACCTCAGCTGTAGATCTCTGCAGTTCATCCAGAGTGATCATGGGCCTCTTGGCTGCATCTCTGATCAGTCTTCTCCTTGTATGAGCTGAAAGTTTAGAGGGACGGCCAGGTCTTGGTAGATTTGCAGTGGTCTGATACTCCTTCCATTTCAATATTATCGCTTGCACAGTGCTCCTTGGGATGTTTAAAGCTTGGGAAATCTTTTTGTATCCAAATCCGGCTTTAAACTTCTTCACAACAGTATCTCGGACCTGCCTGGTGTGTTCCTTGTTCTTCATGATGCTCTTTGCGCTTTTAACGGACCTCTGAGACTATCACAGTGCAGGTGCATTTATACGGAGACTTGATTACACACAGGTGGATTGTATTTATCATCATTAGTCATTTAGGTCAACATTGGATCATTCAGAGATCCTCACTGAACTTCTGGAGAGAGTTTGCTGCACTGAAAGTAAAGGGGCTGAATAATTTTGCACGCCCAATTTTTCAGTTTTTGATTTGTTAAAAAAGTTTGAAATATCCAATAAATGTCATTCCACTTCATGATTGTGTCCCACTTGTTGTTGATTCTTCACAAAAAAATACAGTTTTATATCTTTATGTTTGAAGCCTGAAATGTGGCAAAAGGTCGCAAAGTTCAAGGGGGCCGAATACTTTCGCAAGGCACTGTATATCTGGACTGAACCACCCAACATAGTCTGTTTAGAGAAGAAGAAAATATATCTGGACTGAACCACCACCCCATCCTAGATACTTTATAACATTGGAATAAATGCGTCCTCTTTCAAGTGCTGAAGAAAGCGTGACATTACCATCTCCCAGAGTGCTTTCCCAGAGTGCTTTTGGTTGTAGCATGGAGGCTAATTAGCCTCGTGACAGGGCTTCATTCCAAACGGCACCATATTTCCTCTCTGGGCCTTGGTCAAAAGTAGTGCACTAAAAAGGGAACAGAGTGTCATTTGGGACACGGCCTAGGAGTGGCTCTGATTGGCATTATAAAATACGCTTCACCGCCATCACTCCTCTGTCCTCCTCTCTGTCCTCCTCTCTGGGCTCCAAGCACCACCCCTTCCCTCTCCTCTCTGTCCTCCTCTCTGGGCTCCAAGCACCACCCCTTCCCTCTCCTCTCTGTCCTCCTCTCTGGGCTCTAAGCACCACCCCTTTCCTCTCCTCTCTGTCCTCCTCTCTGTCCTCCTCTCTGTCCTCCTCTCTGGACTCTAAGCACCACCCCTTTCCTCTCCTCTCTGTCCTCCTCTCTGGGCTCTAAGCACCACCCCTTCCCTCTCCTCTCTGTCCTCCTCTCTGGGCTCCAAGCACCACCCCTTCCCTCTCCTCTCTGTCCTCCTCTCTGGGCTCCAAGCACCACCCCTTCTCTCTCCTCTCTGTCCTCCTCTCTGGGCTCCAAGCACCACCCCTTCTCTCTCCTCTCTGTCCTCCTCTCTGGGCTCCAAGCACCACCCCTTCCCTCTCCTCTCTGTCCTCCTCTCTGGGCTCCAAGCACCACCCCTTCCCTCTCCTCTCTGTCCTCCTCTCTGGGCTCCAAGCACCACCCCTTCCCTCTCCTCTCTGTCCTCCTCTCTGGGCTGTAAGGGCCACCCCTTCCCTCTCCTCTCTGTCCTCCTCTCTGGGCTGTAAGGGCCACCCCTTCCCTCTCCTCTCTGTCCTCCTCTCTGGGCTGTAAGGGCCACCCCTTCCCTCTCCTCTCTGTCCTCCTCTCTGGGCTCCAAGCACCACCCCTTCCCTCTCCTCTCTGTCCTCCTCTCTGGGCTGTAAGGGCCACCCCTTCCCTCTCCTCTCTGTCCTCCTCTCTGGGCTGTAAGCACCACCCCTTCCCTCTCCTCTCTGTCCTCCTCTCTGGGCTCCATGCACCACCCCTTCCCTCTCCTCTCTGTCCTCCTCTCTGGGCTCCAAGCACCACCCCTTCCCTCTCCTCTCTGTCCTCCTCTCTGGGCTCCAAGCACCACCCCTTTCCTCTCCTCTCTGTCCTCATTTCCTTTTCCAGTTCCTAAAAGTTGCCATCAGAGGAATTATTAAAGATAAAAGACAAAAAGATCCTCCCCTGACAGACATTATCAACCTTTTATCAAAATCACAAACTTAGATGTTTTTTTTCTCCCTTTCTCCTCCCTTCTCTTCATCTGTGCCTCTCTCTCTCTCTCTCTCTCTCACACTCTCTCTCTATCCCTCGTTCTTTCCCAGGATATTTCAGCAGAGGGAGAGAGAGGAAAAAAATAAGAGCGAGCTCTGTCAATGGGAGTGAGTGAACTACTAAGCCTGGCTTCACTACAAAGGTTAGTACATCTAACTGTCAATACTGTCAGAGGACTCTGAGTCTAGCGAGTGGATGGGAGGATGAGGAAAGGAGGGAGGAGAAGAGGGAGGAGGTGGAGGTTAGGTGGTGGTGGAGTCAGGGGTGTGGAGGGAAGGTAGGAGGGGTTCGCTTTGAGAGAAAGAGCTACTTTGATATTTGGGAGAATG
>NC_143036.1:81569866-81584866 GCF_057628025.1 Oncorhynchus mykiss | reverse complement strand
AAAACTGCGTCCCCCCTCCCTTTACTCTGCTTTAAAATAATGTTTGAGAGGAAAGTGAGGGAGGGGAGCACGCGCCCACACGCATGCGCCCCCCCCCGTTACTCTGCGAGTTGTCGGTAATAAGTGAATGAATGACCTTATCGTTGTCGTGGTGTGATTGTCTCTGGTGGTGGTGAGGGATTGGGGCTTTGTAGATAATAAAGCACCGCTTCACTGTTTCTCCTCTCTCAGTCTCACTCACTGATGCGCGGGAAGTGACCCTCAGCCAGAGAGGAGGTGATATAGCCTCGACTACCGACGCAGCTCTGTTCGGCGCTCGGCAGCGGATATACAGTGAACAAAACACCTGTAGTCTTTTTGTTTGTTTGTTTGTTTGTTGTTGTCTGTACCCAACGGCCTCTTCTCGGTTCGTTCGTGATCTGATGATCCATGAGGACCTGATTATTTCAAGACTGCTGAACATCACTCCAATCTCTAGTCCGTCGCGTCGCCATGTCAGTTTGGTGAACTTTACGCAAACGAGAGGATATATATATATATATACACAGCTGGAGTGTTGAAGGACGGTGGTGCCTGATCTGAAGTTAGCCGTCTGTTCTGCGTAACTCGGGCTTTTAGAAAGGTGAGTTGAGGAGGAAGTATTTTAATAACATATTAGATTTGGATTCT
This sequence comes from Oncorhynchus mykiss, assembly GCF_057628025.1. Lineage (NCBI taxonomy): Eukaryota > Metazoa > Chordata > Actinopteri > Salmoniformes > Salmonidae > Oncorhynchus > Oncorhynchus mykiss. Next base: position 81,584,197 of record NC_143036.1, on the reverse strand, counting down.
ATTCACTTTTTCCATTCTACATAAATCCGTCGATGACGCACCCGGATGAAAGTGAGTTACTGATTCCTCATTGTTCTTAGTTATATTTTAACCGTGATTCTACACCTGCGTTGCTTTCTGTTTGGGGTTTTTAGGCTGGGGGTTTCTGTACAGCACTTTGTGACATCAGCTGATTGATATTGTTCTAGTCTAATTAAATGACGATCTGCCTCTATCCGGTAATGACCTGTTATCATCTTGTTTGTTTCTTGATGATCTTTGGTTTTTTTTTTGGTAACATTTCATCACTATAAAGCCATGTTGTGGATTTCAGATGTGTTCTTTCGGGACGTGGCACCCCTTTTTCAGGTGTGTCTTTCCAATGAGGTGATGGCCATTGTGGTCTACCTTTTTAAAAAAGGTAATGAAATAATCTAGATTTTTATTTTATTTTAGCTCGACATATGGAAGGACTGTTGTAATATGGACCGATTGTTCTGAAATGTAAACAACGTGAAAAAAAGAAAAAGGCATTTGGGATTTATTTGATTTGATGAATCTTTATGAAATATGTCGGACAGATGCCACTGGATTCTCTTCGTCATGCTGGTCTGAAATAGCCTCAGACTCTCATTACTAGTAGGGTTCTGTATGTGCACTGAAAAACTACATCCCGCTAAGAAAAAAGGGGTTTAGCAGAGATCCACAACTGGCGGCCTGCGGGCCGAATTTGGCCCTGGTAGTGATTTTTATTTCCCCCTCTCATAAAATTTTTCTAAACAATTGTTGGACATAAATGACACACAAAAAAAAGCCACCAGGAAATTAGCTCCAAGTAATTTTAATTTAGTAAATCTGTTCCAAAGTCTTCCCATGTAAAATAGAGAGAGCGAGAGATATCTGATCTATACAATTGTAAGGTTTGATTTTTTATTTTATTTTGACAAATGCTTTAATCTGTTTTGGGTTTTCTTGCGGTCAATTTACAGTCTACAAATGATTTGTAATTATATTTCGGCTCCCTGATCATCCGCGCAAGACAACATCGTCCTGTGGCTGAATGTAGTTGATGATCCCTGGGGTATAGACTGGCAGTACGAACGCAGAGCACGATGGGTTTATGTTAGGAGATTAGGGCGCCGCGAAGGGGGGAAGCATATGCCTTTGTCATCTGCTGTCATTTTGTTCGCTGCCTGTCACTCGCCAAGCACCCTGCGACTGTGTGCTGTGTGCTGCCTGGACGATTTCATTTCATAGTCGAGCACTGTTGTGACAAACGCGGTTTTACATCACCGTGTGGCGCTGGGTGATAGCGGACCCGTGATTCTCTCTCTCTCTCTCTCTCGCTCCTTTTTTTCCCCCATTCTGTGTTTGTGCGCGCGGACGAGGTGGGATTGTTACACATAACAAAAGATAGCCACCCTCGGTGAGAAAACGGAACGTGCGTGCATACAGCTGGCTGATTGCTCACTTGGCCATAGAGAGATAATCCATCCATCGGGTGAATTTAGGATTCTGGGTTCGGACGGATCTCTTGTTGCATGGTGGTTCGGGCTCCCGACGAGGGTCAACAAATGCAGAAAGGGGAGAAAAGTTTCGGTAAGAGACAGAGGTTTCTTTGCGTTATATTGTTCTGCGTCCAGGTTTGGGTTGTGTTTTGTAAATGCGTGGCTCTGTGCCGTTATTCATTGTTGTTTCTATGTGATGCGCGGAGCCGAGAAGTTCAACAATGTTTCAGTCTATCTGATTATTATCGTGTAGTCGTCCTGCATGCGGAGTCTATCTATCCGCGCTGCAGCAAAATTGCCTGTTCACTGTTTAGTCTATCTAATCTAATCAGTCAATAGAGATTGATAGGAGAAGAAGAAAAAAAACATTAACAAAAAATACATTTACAATGTAACACATCGTTTTGAAAGGCTACGAATTTACCATCCCATCTCTCTCTCTCTCTCTTCTCTTCCTGTTCTCTCTGTGTGTTTTTTTATTCTGTCGTCGTGTTGTGAGCTGCATCAACAACAACAAAAAAAGGATTTCTCCTTTAGCAGCCTTTTACCGAGCACTCTGCTGCCATGACAACCGTAATTAAACCGATAACCGGGTGAAAATGTCACAGCATCTCGGTGTCGCGCAGCAGTGATGCAGTTGAAAAAAGGGGGGGGGGTGGGATCAAATTGGCTCTTTGCTGTTTGCTCTCTCTCTGTCGCTCTCTCTCTCTCTCTCTCTCTCTCTCTCTCGTCGCCTCGGCGTGTCAGGCAGCAGATAACATTTTACCTCCGGTTATTGTTGTTGTTGTTGTTGTTATTTGGGGGGGGGGGGGGGGGGTACTGTGACACACAGGAATAGGTTACCGTAGTCTATGTGATTGGGAATGTGCCATTAGTCTCTCTGTCCTACAAGGACAAGAGGCAGAGGAGGCAATGCTACAGCAGCCGAATGATTGAGCCTACACCCACTGGGCACAGACGTTAATTCACCGTTTATTCCACGTCGGTTCAACGGTCGTTTTATTTTTTTTAGAAATGACGTGGAAACAACTGAAAATAAAAATTAAAAAAATTAAAAAGTGTGTGTTAAAAGTGGGTTGTCTATAGAAATAAACAAATACATTTAGGTCCCAGAAAGCAGCTGTAATTTACTTCCGTTTATGGAAAATGTATATTTTGTTCGACGCTTCCCCTTTGGCAGTTGTTGGAAAATCGACGTGGCCCCCCAAAAACATGCAGCTTTCCCAACGGCATTTTAACAGCACTTCTGTTGCTTTGAGAGAGTCATCATGTGGGGAATCAATTCCAACAGGGTCCTAAACCTATGAGGAGAGGAGACCAGGGAGTCAAACCTCTTACTTCTCTAAACCTATGAGGAGGTGAGACCTGGGAGTCAAACCTCTTACTTCTCTAAACCTATCAGGAGACCAGGGAGTCAAACCTCTTACTTCTCTAAACCTATGAGGAGGTGAGACCTGGGAGTCAAACCTCTTACTTCTCTAAACCTATGAGGAGAGGAGGGGAGACCAGGCAGTCATCATGTGGGGAATCAATTCCAACGGGGTCCTAAACCTATGAGGAGAGGAGACCAGGGAGTCATCATGTGGGGAATCAATTCCAACGGGGTCCTAAACCTATGAGGAGAGGAGACCAGGGAGTCATCATGTGGGGAATCAATTCCAACGGGGTCCTAAACCTATGAGGAGAGGAGACCAGGGAGTCCAAACTCTTACTTCTCCAAACCTATGAGGAGGGGAGACTGGGGAGTCAAAACTCTTACTTCTCTAAACCTATGAGGAGGGGAGGGGAGACCTGGGAGTCAAACCTCTTACTTCTCTAAACCTATGAGGAGGTGAGACCAGGGAGTCAAACCTCTTACTTCTCTAAACCTATGAGGAGGGGAGACCAGGGAGTCCAAACTCTTACTTCTCTAAACCTATGAGGAGGGGAGACTGGGGAGTCAAAACTCTTACTTCTCTAAACCTATGAGGAGGTGAGACCAGGGAGTCAAACCTCTTACTTCTCTAAACCTATGAGGAGGGGAGACTGGGGAGTCAAAACTCTTACTTCTCTAAACCTATGAGGAGGTGAGACCAGGGAGTCAAAACTCTTACTTCTCTAAACCTATGAGGAGGGGAGACTGGGGAGTCAAAACTCTTACTTCTCTAAACCTATGAGGAGGTGAGACCAGGGAGTCAAACCTCTTACTTCTCTAAACCTATGAGGAGGTGAGACCAGGGAGTCAAACCTCTTACTTCTCTAAACCTATGAGGAGAGGAGACCTGGGGAGTCAAACCTCTTACTTCTCTAAACCTATGAGGAGAGGAGACCTGGGGAGTCAAAACTCTTACTTCTTTCGGTTGTTTGATTGGTTTTGAGGAGCGGTGACTTTGTTGTGCTAACGAGGATGAGACGGGGCTGAGACGGGGATGAGACGGGGCTGAGACGTAGATGAGACGGGGCTGAGATGGGGCTGAGACGGGGATGAGACGGGGATGAGACGGGTGACCAGGTGACCAGGTGCACGACATCCATTTTGGGTGACGGGCTGAGACGGGGATGAGACGGGGATGAGACGGGGATGAGACGGGGATGAGACTGGGATGAGACGGGGATGAGACGGGGATGAGACGGGGCCGTGTGCGGATGAGTGGTATTAAACAACGGGAGCAGAGCCCTCACAAAACTCAATCAGGCCAATTAGCGGATCAACAGTTCAACACACAACAGACAGAAAACGGGGGGGGGGGGGGGGGGGGGCTTCTCTCATTACGGCGGAACCCGTTTGATGGCGTTTTCTCCCCCTCTGATAAAAACACAACAACATTCATTTGAACAGGATCTGAATGAGAGCTTTCAGGAAAAGCTCTAGTCACTATTGTGGGGGCCTAGTGGTTAGAGGCAGGTAGCCTAGTGGTTAGAGGCAGGGTAGCCTAGTGGTTAGAGGCAGGTAGCCTAGTGGTTAGAGGCAGGTAGCCTAGTGGTTAGAGGCAGGTAGCCTAGTGGTTAGAGGCAGGGTAGCCTAGTGGTTAGAGGCAGGTAGCCTAGTGGTTAGAGGCAGGTAGCCTAGTGGTTAGAAGCAGGTAGCCTAGTGGTTAGAGGCAGGGTAGCCTAGTGGTTAGAGGCAGGTAGCCTAGTGGTTAGAGGCAGGTAGCCTAGTGGTTAGAGGCAGGGTAGCCTAGTGGTTAGAGGCAGGGTAGCCTAGTGGTTAGAGGCAGGTAGCCTAGTGGTTAGAGGCAGGGTAGCCTAGGTTCCTAGGCCGTCATCTGCGTCTCAAGTATAGTCAAGAAGTTTTAACTGACTTGCCTAGTTAAATAAAGGTAAAATAAATAAATAATAAATAAAATAAAGGTAAAATAAATAAATAAATTGTGTTATGTGAGTAATGCACAGACTGGCCTGGTTAGAAGGACCCTGGGGCCCCCGGTGGAAGGTCTTGATAAGGGAACGATAGGGTTTTTGACGCACCATTGCCATGGTTGTGTTAGCGTTGTAGTGAACAGTGTTCACACAATCAGAAAGAACATTGTCATAGACTTTCTACGTAGGGGATCATTTCACAGTAGATTAAGTAGTTTAGATTTATTGTCTGTTTTCAATAGAGTGTTGTATTTGCAGATTCTGGGTTATGGCATTGTATCACTTGTTACTATGTAATAATCCGTTTGTCAACAAGGAAACTAGGAAGCCATTTCCTCGTACAGTTTTAAGGGAACAGCGTATTGTGACATCACAGCCACAAAACACATAAACAAATAATAGTTTGCAAACAACAAACCTTCACGGAATAACACAGTCCTTCACTCTTTACGGGAATAACACAGTCCTTCACTCTTTACGGGGAATAACACAGTCCTTCACTCTTTATGGGAGTAACACAGTTCTTCACTCTTTACGGGAATAACACAGTCCTTCACTCTTTACGGGGAATAACACAGTCCTTCACTCTTTACGGGAATAACTCAGTCCTTCACTCTTTACGGGAATAACACAGTCCTTCACTCTTTACGGGAATAACACAGTCCTTCACTCTTTACGGGAATAACACAGTCCTTCACTCTTTATGGGAATAACACAGTCCTTCACTCTTTACGGGAGTAACACAGTCCTTCACTCTTTACGGGAATAACACAGTCCTTCACTCTTTATGGGAATAACACAGTCCTTCACCCTTTACGGGAATAACACATACATTTAACCAGTCCTTCACTCTTTACGGGAGTAACACAGTCCTTCACTCTTTACGGGAATAACACAGTCCTTCACTCTTTACGGTAATAACACAGTCCTTCACTCTTTACGGGAATAACACAGTCCTTCACTCTTTACGGGAATAACACAGTCCTTCACTCTTTACGGGAATAACACATTCCTTCACTCTTTACGGGAGTAACACAGTCCTTCACTCTTTACGGGAATAACACAGTCCTTCACTCTTTACGGGAATAACACAGTCCTTCACCCTTTACGGGAATAACACATACATTTAACCAGTCCTTCACTCTTTACGGGAGTAACACAGTCCTTCACTCTTTACGGGAGTAACACAGTCCTTCACTCTTTACGGGAATAACACAGTCCTTCACTCTTTACGGGAATAACACAGTCCTTCACTCTTTACGGGAGTAACACAGTCCTTCACTCTTTACGGGAATAACACAGTCCTTCACTCTTTACGGGAATAACACAGTCCTTCACTCTTTACGGGAATAACACAGTCCTTCACTCTTTACGGGAATAACACAGTCCTTCACTCTTTACGGGAATAACACAGTCCTTCACTCTTTACGGGAATAACACAGTCCTTCACTCTTTACGGGAATAACACAGTCCTTCACTCTTTACGGGAATAACACAGTCCTTCACTCTTTACGGGAATAACACAGTCCTTCACTCTTTACGGGAATAACACAGTCCTTCACTCTTTACGGGAATAACACAGTCCTTCACTCTTTACGGGAATAACACAGTCCTTCACTCTTTATGGGAATAACACATACATTTAAACAGTCCTTCACTCTTTGCCTGCGAACGTGTGTGTGTGTGTGTGTGTGTGCATGCGAGCGTGTGTGTGTGCATGCCAGACAGCGTGTGTGTGTGTGTGTGTGTGTGCATGCGAGCGTGTGTGTGTGCATGCCAGACAGCGTGTGTGTGTGCATGCCAGACAGCGTGTGTGTGTGCATGCCAGACAGCGTGTGTGTGTGTGTGTGTGTGTGTGTGCATGCCAGACAGCGTGTGTGTGTATGGTAAATAGGGGGTAACAAAGGGAAGCGGGGGTGGGCTCCCCTCCTCAGGTTGGAGCTAGAATACTAATTGAGGGCTAGTATGGGCCCCCCTCGCAACCTCAACAAAGCCGCTTCACGCCTTCGTGTAGACCCCTAACAATACCCAGAAACCTGCACTACTTAGACCACTCCCTGTCCCACTAGAGAGAGAGAGAGAGAGAGAGAGGGAGAGAGAGAGAGGAGATTTGTAGGAATGCCTTTTAGATCCATGGCTTCATGTATGTATCTTTGTGTGTGTTGTGTTAAGAATGGAAGTCTACAGGGTGTTTTTCTCTATATATTTGCTCAGAATGTCCCCCAATGTTTATCCGTGGAGCTGTTTCTCTTGACCACTATCAAGTTAGCATTTTCTGAGAACTAAGAGTTAGCATAGCATTACCTGAGCACTAACAGTTAGCGTAGCATCATCTGAGAACTAAGAGTTAGCATAGCATTATCCGAGAACTAAGAGTTAGCATAGCATTATCTGAGAATTATCTGAGAACTAAGAGTTAGCATAGCATTATCTGAGAACTAAGAGTTAGCATAGCATTATCTGATCTGAGAACGAATTGTTAGCATAGCATTATCTGAGAACTAATTGTTAGCATAGCATTATCTGAGAACTAAGAGTTAGCATAGCATTATCTGAGAACTAAGAGTTAGCATAGCATTATCTGAGAACTAAGAGTTAGCATAGCATTAGCTGAGAACCTAGAGTTAGCATAGCATTATCCCTGTTGGTTTTCACTGGTCTAATGTGCTCTTCTCCTCCACCCCTCCGGGCATTCAAGTGGCCACCTTCCAGCATGCGACAGAGACACTGTTCAAAGTGTTCATTGTTCATTGTTCTTCGTCGCTCTGACATCTTTCTCCTCTTCTCCTCCCAGGTATACAAATGCTCTCCGTCCAGCCGGACACCAAGCCAAAGGGCTGTGCCGGCTGCAACCGGAAGATTAAGGACCGATATCTGCTCAAGGCCCTGGATAAATACTGGCACGAGGACTGTCTCAAGTGTGCCTGCTGTGACTGCAGGCTGGGAGAGGTGGGCTCCACGCTCTATACCAAAGCCAACCTCATCCTCTGTCGGAGAGATTACCTACGGTAAGACAATACTTCTGATTACCACACTGCTGTCCTGGAAACGGTGCGTTCTATCCACACACCACCACCAATTCCACAATTCCACTCGGCTAACTTCACATTTGTTGTTCTAGCATCTTTGGCACAACGAAGTAGAGACCTGGTTAGCTACCCTTATACGTATCCCATTGAAGTAGAGACCTGACTAGCTACCCTTAGATGAATCACAGTGAAGTAGAGACCTGGTTAGCTACCCTTAGATTAATCACAGTGAAGTAGAGACCTAGTTAGCTACTTTTAGATGAATCACAGTGAAGTAGAGACCTAGTTAGCTACTTTTAGATGAATCACAGTGAAGTAGAGACCTGGTTAGCTACCTTTAGATGAATCACAGTGAAGTAGAGACCTGGTTAGTTACCATTAGATTCATCCCAGTGAAGTAGAGACCTGGTTAGCTACTTTTAGCTGAATCCCAGTGAAGTAGAGACCTGGTTAGTTACCCTTAGATTCATCCCAGTGAGGTAGAGACCTGGTTAGCTACCCTTAGATTAATCACAGTGAAGTAGAGACCTAGTTAGCTACTTTTAGATGAATCACAGTGAAGTAGAGACCTAGTTAGCTACCTTTAGATGAATCACAGTGAAGTAGAGACCTGGTTAGTTACCATTAGATTCATCCCAGTGAAGTAGAGACCTGGTTAGCTACTTTTAGATGAATCCCAGTGAAGTAGAGACCTGGTTAGTTACCATTAGATTCATCCCAGTGAGGTAGAGACCTGGTTAGCTGCCCTTAGATGAATCACAGTGAAGTAGAGACCTGGTTAGTTACCATTAGATTCATCCCAGTGAGGTAGAGACCTGGTTAGCTACCTTTAGATTAATCACAGTGAGGTAGAGACCTGGTTAGCTACTTTTAGATTAATCACAGTGAAGTAGAGACCTGATGAGCTACCTTTAGATTAATCACAGTGAAGTAGAGACCTGGTTAGTTACCATTAGATTAATCACAGTGAAGTAGAGACCTGGTTAGTTACCATTAGATTCATCCCAGTGAAGTAGAGACCTGGTTAGCTACCTTTAGATTAATCACAGTGAAGTAGAGACCTGGTTAGCTACCTTTAGATGAATCACAGTGAAGTAGAGACCTGGTTAGTTACCATTAGATTCATCCCAGTGAGGTAGAGACCTGATTAGCTACCTTTAGATTAATCACAGTGAAGTAGAGACCTGGTTAGCTGCCCTTAGATGAATCACAGTGAAGTAGAGACCTGGTTAGCTACCTTTAGATTAATCACAGTGAAGTAGAGACCTGATTAGCTGCCCTTAGATGAATCACAGTGAAGTAGAGACCTGGTTAGCTACCTTTAGATTAATCACAGTGAAGTAGAGACCTGGTTAGCTGCCCTTAGATGAATCACAGTGAAATAGAGACCTGGTTAGCTACCTTTAGATTAATCACAGTGAAGTAGAGACCTGATTAGCTACCTTTAGATTAATCACAGTGAAGTAGAGACCTGATTAGCTACCTTTAGATTAATCACAGTGAAGTAGAGACCTGGTTAGCTGCCCTTAGATGAATCCTTTTACAGTACCTGTTTCCTTGTTGTGTTATAGATGTTAGAGGGGTTAGGGGGTGTTAAGTTAGAGTTGTTGGGGTTAGGGGGTTGCTATATGTTGAGGCCAGAAAAGCAGTTCTTTATAATCCTACCAAAGTTTAAATCTGCTTTCAATGACTTCCTCTCGGCTTCAATGGAGGTGTTGGAACGAGGAGGGGACTGTGTTCAGTTGAGGACCACCCTGTATTCCCGTCTCCCTGAAGGGACCCCAGCTCCAACCCAGTTGTATGCAAGAGGCCTACCTGCTGTGCTACAGCCAGCTGCCCCCCTTAAACTGTTAAATAGAGACAGAGGTGTGTGTGTGTGTGTGTGTGTGTGTGTGTGTGTGTGTGTGTGTGTGTGTGTGTGTGTGTGTGTGTGTGTGTGTGTGTGTGTGTGTGTGTGTGTGGTGTGTGTGTGTGTGTGTGTGAAGGTTAACAGTAGCTCCGGTACTGTAGTCTCTGTGTAAGGACTTTTGCTCTGTGACTAGTCTGTGGTTTAAAGAGAGCTGAAACAATAGCTCTGTAGCTCCTAGTTTAACACTTCTTTGGGATCGGTGTCCCGGCCACGGGACGGTTGAGCAAACGTAGGCTAATGCGATTAGCATGAGGTTGTAAGTAACAAGAACATTTCCCAGGACATAGACATGTCTGATATTGGCAGAAAACTTAAATCATTTTTCATCTAAATGCACTGTCCAATTTACAGTAGCTATTATTGTGAAATAATACCATGCTATTGTTTGAGGAGATTGCACAATGTTGAACATGAAAAGTTATTAATGAACAAATTAGGAACATTTGGGCAGTCTTGATACACCATTTTGAACAGAACTGCAATGGTTCTTTATATCAGTCTAAAACTTTGCACATACACTGCTGCCATCTAGTGGCCAAGATCTAAATTGCACCTGGGCTGGAATAATGCATTATGGCCTTTCTCTTGCATTTCAAAGATGCCGGTACCAAAAAATTACAAAACAACAGGTTTTTTTCTTTGTATTATCTTTCACCAGATCTATTGTGTTTTATTCTCCTACATTCATTTCACATGTCCACTAACTTCAAAGTGTTTCCTTTCCAAGAATATGCATATCCTTGCTTCATGTCCTGAGCTACAGGCAGTTAGATTTGGGTATGTCATTTTAGGCGAAAATAGAAAAAAAAAGTGACGGATCCTTAATTAAAGACATCTGAAACATCAGCCCTGTAGCTCCTAGTTTAAAGACAGGTGAAACTATAGATCTGTAGCTCCTAGGTTAAAGACAGGTGAAACATTAGCCCTGTAGCTCCTAGTTTAAATAGAGGTGAAACATTAGCCCTGTAGCGCCTAGTTTAAATAGAGGTGAAACATTAGCCCTGTAGCTCCTAGTTTAAATAGAGGTGAAACATTAGCCCTGTAGCTCCTAGGTTAAAGACAGGTGAAACATTAGCCATGTAGCTCCTAGGTTAAAGACAGGTGAAACTATAGATCTGTAGCTCCTAGGTTAAAGACAGGTGAAACTATAGATCTGTAGCTCCTAGGTTAAAGACAGGTGAAACTATAGATCTGTATCTCCTAGGTTAAAGACAGGTGAAACTATAGCCCTGTATCTCCTAGGTTAAAGACAGGTGAAACTATAGCCCTGTATCTCCTAGGTTAAAGACAGGTGAAACTATAGATCTGTAGCTCCTAGTTTAAAGACAGGTGAAACTATAGCCCTGTATCTCCTAGGTTAAAGACAGGTGAAACTATAGCCCTGTAGCTCCTAGGTTAAAGACAGGTGAAACTATAGATCTGTAGCTCCTAGGTTAAAGACAGGTGAAACTATAGCCCTGTAGCTCCTAGGTTAAAGACAGGTGAAACTATAGATCTGTATCTCCTAGGTTAAAGACAGGTGAAACTATAGCCCTGTAGCTCCTAGGTTAAAGACAGGTGAAACTATAGCCCTGTAGCTCCTAGGTTAAAGACAGGTGAAACTATAGATCTGTAGCTCCTAGGTTAAAGACAGGTGAAACTATAGCCCTGTAGCTCCTAGGTTAAAGACAGGTGAAACTATAGATCTGTATCTCCTAGGTTAAAGACAGGTGAAACTATAGCCCTGTAGCTCCTAGTTTAAATAGAGGTGAAACTATAGCCCTTTAGCTCCTAGGTTAAAGACAGGTGAAACTATAGATCTGTAGCTCCTAGGTTAAAGACAGGTGAAACTATAGATCTGTATCTCCTAGGTTAAAGACAGGTGAAACTATAGCCCTGTAGCTCCTAGGTTAAAGACAGGTGAAACTATAGATCTGTATCTCCTAGGTTAAAGACAGGTGAAACTATAGATCTGTAGCTCCTAGGTTAAAGACAGGTGAAACTATAGATCTGTAGCTCCTAGGTTTCACCATGTGAAACTATAGATCTGTATCTCCTAGGTTAAAGACAGGTGAAACTATAGATCTGTAGCTCCTAGGTTTCACCATGTGAAACTATAGATCTGTATCTCCTAGGTTAAAGACAGGTGAAACTATAGATCTGTAGCTCCTAGGTTAAATAGAGGTGAAACTATAGATCTGTATCTCCTAGGTTAAATAGAGGTGAAACTGTAGATCTGTAGCTCCTAGGTTAAAGACAGGTGAAACTATAGCCCTGTAGCTCCTAGGTTAAAGACAGGTGAAACTATAGATCTGTATCTCCTAGGTTAAATAGAGGTGAAACTATAGATCTGTATCTCCTAGGTTAAATAGAGGTGAAACTATAGATCTGTAGCTCCTAGGTTGAAGACAGGTGAAACTATAGCCCTGTAGCTCCTAGGTTAAAGACAGGTGAAACTATAGATCTGTAGCTCCTAGGTTAAAGACAGGTGAAACTATAGATCTGTAGCTCCTAGGTTAAATAGAGGTGAAACTATAGATCTGTAGCTCCTAGGTTAAAGACAGGTGAAACTATAGCCCTGTAGCTCCTAGGTTAAAGACAGGTGAAACTATAGATCTGTAGCTCCTAGGTTAAAGACAGGTGAAACATTAGCCCTGTAACTCCTAGTTTAAAGACAGGTGAAACATTAGCCCTGTAGCTTCTAGGTTAAAGACAGGTGAAACTATAGATCTGTAGCTCCTAGGTTAAAGACAGGTGAAACTATAGCCCTGTATCTCCTAGGTTAAAGACAGGTGAAACTATAGCCCTGTAGCTCCTAGGTTAAAGACAGGTGAAACTATAGATCTGTAGCTCCTAGGTTAAATACAGGTGAAACTATAGATCTGTAGCTCCTAGGTTAAAGACAGGTGAAACTATAGATCTGTAGCTCCTAGTTTAAATACAGGTGAAACTATAGATCTGTAGCTCCTAGGTTAAAGACAGGTGAAACTAGATCTCTTGAAAAGGATACTTTGGGGATTTTGGCATTGAGGTCCGTTATCTACACCCCCAGAGTCAGATGAACTCGTGGACACTATTTCTATGTCTCTATGTGCAGTTTAAAGGGAAGTTGCTAACGAGCACTAGTGCTATTGCGAACTAGCGTTACCGTCGCGCTAACGCTAGTTAGCATTGGCTCGCGAATCTACCTCTGTAACTTCCTTCACCCTGGACACAGAGACATAAAAATGGTGTCCACTAGTTCATCTGGCTCTGGGGAAGTAGATAAAGGACCTCAATGTCCCAGGACATCATGTATGTAACATGGGGTTTGTCTCAGGACATCATGTATGTAACATGGGGTTTGTCTCAGGACAACATGTATGTAACATGTATGTTTAGTGAGCTCATCAGGCTATCTCAGAGGTGCGACAGGTTCATAAGCAGCGCTAGCTCGGCGCCGTTTGCATTGAAAGCAAAGCAGAGCGACACAGTCCATTTCATTCCTGCATCGGGGATGAGAGAGAGAGGGGGGGAGGGGCTTGTCTTTTAAAGCTGCCGAACACAAAACGGGCTTTGGGGAGTCACTCCCGTGAAGTCCTGCCTGAAGGGGCTATGACACAGATTGTCTTCCAGGAAGTAAGGCCCCTTAACTAGGTCTTTCCTTCAGTCCGCTCTGCACAGGACTCTGTGAAACACAGAGCAGAGAGAAACCTTTTAGCAGGTGTACTGTATGTCCTGGGATGGCATTAGGACACGTATCTGGTGCTGTGAAACACAGAGCAGAGAGAAACCCTTTAGCAGGTGTACTGTATGTCCTGGGATGGCATTAGGACACGTATCTGGTGCTGTGAAACACAGAGCAGAGAGAAACCCTTTAGGAGGTGTACTGTATGTCCTGGGATGGCATTAGGACACGTATCTGGTGCTGTGAAACACAGAGCAGAGAGAAACCCTTTAGCAGGTGTACTGTATGTCCTGGGATGGCATTAGGACACGTATCTGGTGCTGTGAAACACAGAGCAGAGAGAAACCCTTTAGCAGGTGTACTGTATGTCCTGGGATGGCATTAGGACACGTATCTGGTGCTGTGAAACACAGAGCAGAGAGAAACCCTTTAGCAGGTGTACTGTATGTCCTGGGATGGCATTAGGACACGTATCTGGTGCTGTGAAACACAGAGCAGAGAGAAACCCTTTAGCAGGTGTACTGTATGTCCTGGGATGGCATTAGGACACGTATCTGGTGCTGTGAAACACAGAGCAGAGAGAAACCCTTTAGCAGGTGTACTGTATGTCCTGGGATGGCATTAGGACACGTATCTGGTGCTGTGAAACACAGAGCAGAGAGAAACCTTTTAGCAGGTGTACTGTATGTCCTGGGATGGCATTAGGACACGTATCTGGTGCTGTGAAACACAGAGCAGAGAGAAACCCTTTAGCAGGTGTACTGTATGTCCTGGGATGGCATTAGGACACGTATCTGGTGCTGTGAGACACAGAGCAGAGAGAAACCTTTTAGCAGGTGTACTGTATGTCCTGGGATGGCATTAGGACACATATCTGGTGCTGTTTTCAGCCTCGGAAACACGTTGTTTACCTGTTTACCC
>NC_143036.1:81512366-81564866 GCF_057628025.1 Oncorhynchus mykiss | reverse complement strand
TGATATAGGGAAGGAAATGTTGTGGGCCCATTTTAGAGTCTTTTGATGATCATAATGGTACTGCTACTATTTATGTATATCCTGCTGATATGTACTGCTTGGTACAACCTGATAAGACTGGGAGAGAGAGAGATAGAGAGAGAGAGAGAGAGAGAGAGAGAGAGACAGAGACAGAGAGAAAGAAGAGAGACAGAGAGACATAGAGAAAGAAGAGAGAGAGAGAGAGAGAGAGAGACAGAGACAGAGAGAGAGAGAGAGAGAGAGACAGAGACAGAGAGAAAGAAGAGAGACAGAGAGACATAGAGAAAGAAGAGAGAGAGAGAGAGAGACAGAGACAGAGACAGAGACAGAGAGAAAGAAGAGAGACAGAGTGAGAGAGAGACAGAGACACAGACAGACAGACAGACAGACAGACAGACAGACAGACAGACAGACAGACAGACAGACAGACAGACAGTGAAGTCCTAGTGAAGCAGGCCAGCCTACAGTGGCTGCATCCCAAATGACATTATTCTATGTCTCTAGTGAGGGACTATAAAGGTATAGTTACCTACAGACAACAAACACCAACACTGCTCTCTCGCCTGCCACTCGCCCACCCGCCAACGACAAGGCTGAGACCGCCAACGGCAACACTGCTCTCTCGACCGCCGCTCGCCCACCCGCCAACGCCAAGACCGAGACCGCCAACGCCAACACTGCTCTCTCGCCCGGTGCTCGCCCACCCGCCAAAGCCAAGACCGAGACCGCCAACGCCAACACTGCTCTCTCGCCCGCCGCTCGCCCACCCGCCAACGCCAAGACCGAGACCGCCAACGCCAACACTGCTCTCTCGCCCGCCTCTCGCCCACCCGCCAAAGCCAAGACCGAGACCGCCAACGCCAAGGCCGAGACCGCCAACGCCAAGGCCGAGACCGCCAACGCCAAGACCGAGACCCCCAACGCCAAGACCGAGACCCCCAACGCCAAGGCCGAGAGACCCCCAACGCCAAGACCGAGACCCCCAACGCCAACATGAAAAAGCTGTTGGGGGGTCGGTTAATGAAAACTGTCAATTTCATCCTTTAAAAAAAAATAAAAACACAATAAAACAGCACCACTTATTTATTTATTTATCTACTCATTCATTTTTTTTTTATCCAACTTCAATTTTCCTCTACGCTGGTTTATACGTAAGATTGTAAATGCAGGGCCGTCAACGTGGTCGCAGAGCAGAATGTGTTACAGACGGATCAACGTGGTCACAGAGCTGAATGTCTTACAGACGGATCAACGTGGTCACAGAGCTGAATGTGTTACAGACGGATCAACGTGGTCACAGAGCTGAATGTGTTACAGACGGATCAACGTGGTCACAGAGCTGAATGTCTTACAGACTGATCAACGTGGTCTCAGAGCTGAATGTGTTACAGACGGATCAACGTGGTCACAGAGCTGAATGTGTTACAGACGGATCAACGTGGTCACAGAGCTGAATGTGTTACAGACGGATCAACGCGGTCTCAGAGCTGAATGTGTTACAGACGGATCAACGTGGTCTCAGAGCTGAATGTGTTACAGACGGATCAACGTGGTCACAGAGCTGAATGTGTTACAGACGGATCAACGCGGTCTCAGAGCTGAATGTGTTACAGACGGATCAACGTGGTCTCAGAGCTGAATGTGTTACAGACGGATCAACGTGGTCTCAGAGCTGAATGTATTACAGACGGATCAACGCGGTCTCAGAGCTGAATGTGTTACAGACGGATCAACGTGGTCTCAGAGCTGAATGTGTTACAGACGGATCAACGTGGTCTCAGAGCTGAATGTGTTACAGACGGATCAACGTGGTCTCAGAGCTGAATGTGTTACAGACGGATCAACGTGGTCACAGAGCTGAATGTATTACAGACGGATCAACGTGGTCACAGAGCTGAATGTGTTACAGACGGATCAACGTGGTCTCAGAGCTGAATGTGTTACAGACGGATCAACGTGGTCACAGAGCTGAATGTGTTACAGACGGATCAACGTGGTCACAGAGCTGAATGTATTACAGACGGATCAACGTGGTCACAGACCTGAATGTATTACAGACGGATCAACGTGGTCACAGACCTGAATGTATTACAGACGGATCAACGTGGTCACAGAGCTGAATGTGTTACAGACGGATCAACGTGGTCGCAGAGCTGAATGTATTACAGACGGATCAACGTGGTCTCAGAGCTGAATGTATTACAGACAGATCAACGTGGTCACAGAGCTGAATGTATTACAGACGGATCAACGTGGTCACAGAGCTGAATGTGTTACAGACGGATCAACGTGGTCACAGAGCTGAATGTGTTACAGACGGATCAACGTGGTCACAGAGCTGAATGTATTACAGACGGATCAACGTGGTCGCAGAGCTGAATGTATTACAGACGGATCAACGTGGTCACAGAGCTGAATGTATTACAGACGGATCAACGTGGTCTCAGAGCTGAATGTATTACAGACGGATCAACGTGGTCACAGAGCTGAATGTGTTACAGACGGATCAACGTGGTCTCAGAGCTGAATGTGTTACAGACGGATCAACGTGGTCGCAGAGCTGAATGTATTACAGACGGATCAACGTGGTCACAGAGCTGAATGTATTACAGACGGATCAACGTGGTCTCAGAGCTGAATGTGTTACAGACGGATCAACGTGGTCTCAGAGCTGAATGTGTTACAGACGGATCAACGTGGTCACAGAGCTGAATGTGTTACAGACGGATCAACGTGGTCACAGAGCTGAATGTGTTACAGACGGATCAACGTGGTCACAGAGCTGAATGTGTTACAGACGGATCAACGTGGTCTCAGAGCTGAATGTATTACAGACGGATCAACGTGGTCACAGAGCTGAATGTATTACAGACGGATCAACGTGGTCTCAGAGCTGAATGAATGTATTACAGACGGATCAACGTGGTCACAGAGCTGAATGTATTACAGACGGATCAACGTGGTCACAGAGCTGAATGTATTACAGACGGATCAACGTGGTCGCAGAGCTGAATGTATTACAGACGGATCAACGTGGTCATAGAGCTGAATGTATTACAGATGGATCAACGTGGTCACAGAGCTGAATGTATTACAGACGGATCAACGTGGTCGCAGAGCTGAATGTGTTACAGACGGATCAACGTGGTCGCAGAGCTGAATGTATTACAGACGGATCAACGTGGTCTCAGAGCTGAATGTGTTACAGACGGATCAACGTGGTCGCAGAGCTGAATGTATTACAGACGGATCAACGTGGTCACAGAGCTGAATGTGTTACAGACGGATCAACGTGGTCACAGAGCTGAATGTGTTACAGACGGATCAACGTGGTCTCAGAGCTGAATGTATTACAGACGGATCAACGTGGTCACAGAGCTGAATGTATTACAGACGGATCAACGTGGTCTCAGAGCTGAATGTATTACAGACGGATCAACGTGGTCACAGAGCTGAATGTGTTACAGACGGATCAATGTGGTCACAGAGCTGAATGTATTACAGACGGATCAACGTGGTCACAGAGCTGAATGTATTACAGACGGATCAACGTGGTCGCAGAGCTGAATGTATTACAGACGGATCAACGTGGTCGCAGAGCTGAATGTATTACAGACGGATCAACGTGGTCGCAGAGCTGAATGTATTACAGACGGATCAACGTGGTCGCAGAGCTGAATGTATTACAGACGGATCAACGTAGTCACAGAGCTGAATGTATTACAGACGGATCAACGTGGTCGCAGAGCTGAATGTATTACAGACGGATCAACGTGGTCACAGAGCTGAATGTATTACAGACGGATCAACGTGGTCACAGAGCTGAATGTATTACAGACGGATCAACGTGGTCGCAGAGCTGAATGTATTACAGACGGATCAACGTGGTCGCAGAGCTGAATGTATTACAGACGGATCAACGTGGTCACAGAGCTGAATGTATTACAGACGGATCAACGTGGTCGCAGAGCTGAATGTATTACAGACGGATCAACGTGGTCACAGAGCTGAATGTATTACAGATGGATCAACGTGGTCACAGAGCTGAATGTATTACAGACGGATCAACGTGGTCACAGAGCTGAATGTATTACAGACGGATCAACGTGGTCGCAGAGCTGAATGTATTACCCCCGGATCAACGTGGTCACAGAGCTGAATGTATTACAGACGGATCAACGTGGTCACAGAGCTGAATGTGTTACAGACGGATCAACGTGGTCGCAGAGCTGAATGTATTACAGATGGATCAACGTGGTCGCAGAGCTGAATGTGTTACAGACGGATCAACGTGGTCGCAGAGCTGAATGTATTACAGATGGATCAACGTGGTCGCAGAGCTGAATGTATTACAGACGGATCAACGTGGTCTCAGAGCTGAATGTATTACAGACGGATCAACGTGGTCTCAGAGCTGAATGTATTACAGACGGATCAACGTGGTCACAGAGCTGAATGTATTACAGACGGATCAACGTGGTCTCAGAGCTGAATGTATTACAGACGGATCAACGTGGTCGCAGAGCTGAATGTATTACAGACGGATCAACGTGGTCACAGAGCTGAATGTGTTACAGACGGATCAACGTGGTCTCAGAGCTGAATGTATTACAGACGGATCAACGTGGTCTCAGAGCTGAATGTATTACAGACGGATCAACGTGGTCACAGAGCTGAATGTGTTACAGACGGATCAACGTGGTCTCAGAGCTGAATGTGTTACAGACGGATCAACGTGGTCTCAGAGCTGAATGTATTACAGACGGATCAACGTGGTCACAGAGCTGAATGTATTACAGACGGATCAACGTGGTCGCAGAGCTGAATGTATTACAGACGGATCAACGTGGTCACAGAGCTGAATGTATTACAGACGGATCAACGTGGTCACAGAGCTGAATGTGTTACAGACGGATCAACGTGGTCGCAGAGCTGAATGTATTACAGATGGATCAACGTGGTCGCAGAGCTGAATGTATTACAGACGGATCAACGTGGTCGCAGAGCTGAATGTATTACAGACGGATCAACGTGGTCACAGACCTGAATGTATTACAGACGGATCAACGTGGTCTCAGAGCTGAATGTATTACAGACGGATCAACGTGGTCTCAGAGCTGAATGTATTACAGATGGATCAACGTGGTCACAGAGCTGAATGTGTTACAGACGGATCAACGTGGTCGCAGAGCTGAATGTGTTACAGACGGATCAACGTGGTCGCAGAGCTGAATGTGTTACAGACGGATCAACGTGGTCACAGAGCTGAATGTGTTACAGACGGATCAACGTGGTCTCAGAGCTGAATGTGTTACAGACGGATCAACGTGGTCTCAGAGCTGAATGTATTACAGACGGATCAACGTGGTCACAGAGCTGAATGTGTTACAGACGGATCAACGTGGTCACAGAGCTGAATGTGTTACAGACGGATCAACGTGGTCTCAGAGCTGAATGTATTACAGACGGATCAACGTGGTCTCAGAGCTGAATGTATTACAGACGGATCAACGTGGTCGCAGAGCTGAATGTATTACAGACGGATCAACGTGGTCGCAGAGCTGAATGTATTACAGACGGATCAATGTGGTCACAGAGCTGAATGTGTTACAGACGGATCAACGTGGTCACAGAGCTGAATGTGTTACAGACGGATCAACGTGGTCACAGAGCTGAATGTGTTACAGACGGATCAACGTGGTCTCAGAGCTGAATGTGTTACAGACGGATCAACGTGGTCTCAGAGCTGAATGTATTACAGACGGATCAACGTGGTCACAGAGCTGAATGTGTTACAGACGGATCAACGTGGTCACAGAGCTGAATGTGTTACAGACGGATCAACGTGGTCACAGAGCTGAATGTGTTACAGACGGATCAACGTGGTCACAGAGCTGAATGTGTTACAGACGGATCAACGTGGTCACAGAGCTGAATGTATTACAGACGGATCAACGTGGTCGCAGAGCTGAATGTGTTACAGACGGATCAACGTGGTCACAGAGCTGAATGTGTTACAGACGGATCAATGTGGTCACAGAGCTGAATGTGTTACAGACGGATCAATGTGGTCACAGAGCTGAATGTATTACAGACGGATCAACGTGGTCTCAGAGCTGAATGTGTTACAGACGGATCAACGTGGTCTCAGAGCTGAATGTATTACAGACGGATCAACGTGGTCACAGAGCTGAATGTATTACAGACGGATCAACGTGGTCGCAGAGCTGAATGTGTTACAGACGGATCAACGTGGTCGCAGAGCTGAATGTATTACAGACGGATCAACGTGGTCGCAGAGCTGAATGTATTACAGACGGATCAACGTGGTCACAGAGCTGAATGTGTTACAGACGGATCAACGTGGTCACAGAGCTGAATGTGTTACAGACGGATCAACGTGGTCACAGAGCTGAATGTATTACAGACGGATCAACGTGGTCTCAGAGCTGAATGAATGTATTACAGACGGATCAACGTGGTCACAGAGCTGAATGTATTACAGACGGATCAACGTGGTCACAGAGCTGAATGTATTACAGACGGATCAACGTGGTCTCAGAGCTGAATGTATTACAGACGGATCAACGTGGTCACAGAGCTGAATGTATTACAGATGGATCAACGTGGTCACAGAGCTGAATGTGTTACAGACGGATCAACGTGGTCGCAGAGCTGAATGTATTACAGACGGATCAACGTGGTCTCAGAGCTGAGGAGTCCCCCTCCCTGAACACAGCTCTCCTGTAGGACAGCATCGGCCCCCCTCTCTGAAGAGTCCCCCTCCCTGAGGAGTCCCCCTCCCTGAGGAGTCCCCCTCCCACCTCCCTGAACACAGCTCTCCTGTAGGACAGCATCGGCCCCCCTCAGAGACCCAGGTGAGGCCCAGTGTTTGTCAACGTCTCTCCTCCCAGTCTCCTCTCTGCTGGCTGAAAGATTCAGGTCTTCTCCGTTTAATGTCCAAGACCAGACAAGAGGTTCAACTCCCTTTTACCGCAGCAGGGCATTTTCAACACCTCTACTACCCTCTACTACCCTCAGCAGGGCGTCTTCAACACCTCTACTACCCTCTACTACCCTCTACTACCCTCAGCAGGGCATTTTCAACACCTCTACTACCCTCTACTACCCTCAGCAGGGCGTCTTCAACACCTCTACTACCCTCTACTACCCTCTACTACCCTCAGCAGGGCGTCTTCAACACCTCTACTACCCTCAGCAGGGCATCTTCAACACCGCTACTACCCTCTACTACCCTCAGCAGGGCAACTTCAACACCTCTACTACCCTCTACTACCCTCAGAAGGGCATCTTCAACACCTCTACTACCCTCTACTACCCTCTACTACCCTCAGCAGGGCGTCTTCAACACCTCTACTACCCTCTACTACCCTCAGCAGGGCATCTTCAACACCTCTGCTACCCTCTACTACCCTCTACTACCCTCTACTACCCTCAGCAGGGCATCTTCAACACCTCTACTACCCTCTACTACCCTCTACTACCCTCAGCAGGGCATCTTCAACACCTCTGCTACCCTCTACTACCCTCTACTACCCTCTACTACCCTCAGCAGGGCATCTTCAACACCTCTACTACCCTCTACTACCCTCAGCAGGGCATTTTCAACACCTCTACTACCCTCTACTACCATCAGCAGGGCATTTTCAACACCTCTACTACCCTCTACTACCCTCAGCAGGGCATCTTCAACACCTCTACTACCCTCTACTACCCTTTACTACCCTCAGCAGGGCGTCTTCAACACCTCTACTACCCTCAGCAGGGCATTTTCAACACCTCTACTACCCTCTACTACCCTCAGCAGGGCATCTTCAACACCTCTACTACCCTCTACTACCCTTTACTACCCTCAGCAGGGCGTCTTCAACACCTCTACTACCCTCAGCAGGGCAACCTCAACACCTCTACTACCCTCTACTACCCTCAGCAGGGCGTCTTCAACACCTCTACTACCCTCTACTACCCTCAGCAGGGCATCTTCAACACCTCTACTACCCTCTACTACCCTCAGCAGGGCGTCTTCAACACCTCTACTACCCTCTACTACCCTCAGCAGGGCATCTTCAACACCTCTACTACCCTCTACTACCCTCAGCAGGGCGTCTTCAACACCTCTACTACCCTCTACTACCCTCAGCAGGGCGTCTTCAACACCTCTACTACCCTCTACTACCCTCTACTACCCTCAGCAGGGCATCTTCAACACCTCTACTACCCTCTACTACCCTCAGCAGGGCATCTTCAACACCTCTACTACCCTCTACTACCCTCAGCAGGGCATCTTCAACACCTCTACTACCCTCAGCAGGGCATCTCCAACACCTCTACTACCCTCTACTACCCTCAGCAGGGCATCTTCAACACCTCTGCTACCCTCTACTACCCTCAGCAGGGCATCTTCAACACCTCTACTACCCTCTACTACCCTCAGCAGGGCATCTTCAACACCTCTGCTACCCTCTACTACCCTCAGCAGGGCATCTTCAACACCTCTACTACCCTCAGCAGGGCATCTTCAACACCTCTACAACGGTTGGGCTCAATTCAAATGAAAGTCAGTCAGACAAGGAAGTGATTTGAATTTAAAATACATACATTTCAACAACAAAATAATGGTTCACATGAAAAGCTTCTCCTTTTCTCAGTTTATTGAGGAGTCATTAAAAATAGATTTTTTTATTTTTTATTCAATCTTCTTCCTGAAATGACTCTGCTGTCACGACCGTCGTCAGGGAAACGGACGGACCAAGGTGCAGCGTGGTGGGCGTACATTTTATTTTAATTAAGAATGTCGCCAACAAACCAAGAAACACCAAAAAACGACCGTGAAGCTGACTAGGGCTATACAGGCTAGGGCTATACAGGCTAGGGCTATACAGGCTAGGGCTATACAGGCTAGGGCTATACAGGCTAGGGCTATACAGGCTAGGGCTATACAGGCTAGGGCTATACAGGCTAGGGCTATACAGGCTAGGGCTATACAGGCCACTAACACAGACAACTACCCACAACTAAGGTGGCAAAACAGGCCACTAACACAGACAACTACCCACAACTAAGGTGGCAAAACAGGCCACTAACACAGACAACTACCCACAACTAAGGTGGCAAAACAGGCTGCCTAAGTATGATTCCCAATCAGAGACAACGATAGACAGCTGTCCCTGGTTGAGATCCATACCAGGCCAAAACATAGAAACAGTAAACATAGAAATAAAGAAACTAGAACGCCCAACCTAGTCACACCCTGGCCTAACCAAAATAGAGAATCTGCCTTCAATTCTAATTGGCCCTTACTCCCTTCTATCTCTGTAGAGTACAGGGAGGTTCTCAGTTATACCCCCTGCTATCTCTGACGGGTACAGGGAGGTTCTCAGTTATACTCCCTGCTATCTCCGTAGAGTACAGGGAGGTTCTCAGTTATACTCCCTGCTATCTCCGTAGAGTACAGGGAGGTTCTCAGTTATACCCCCTGCTATCTCTGACGGGTACAGGGAGGTTCTCAGTTATACCCCCTGCTATCTCTGACGGGTACAGGGAGGTTCTCAGTTATACCCCCTGCTATCTCTGTAGAGTACAGGGAGGTTCTCAGTTATACCCCCTGCTATCTCTGAAGGGTACAGGGAGGTTCTCAGTTATACCCCCTGCTATCTCTGACGGGTACAGGGAGGCTCTCAGTTATACCCCCTGCTATCTCTGACGGGTACCGGGAGGTTCTCAGTTATACCCCCTGCTATCTCTGACGGGTACCGGGAGGTTCTCAGTTATACCCCCTGCTATCTCTGACGGGTACAGGGAGGTTCTCAGTTATACTCCCTGCTATCTCCGTAGAGTACAGGGAGGTTCTCAGTTATACTCCCTGCTATCTCCGTAGAGTACAGGGAGGTTCTCAGTTATACCCCCTGCTATCTCTGACGGGTACAGGGAGGTTCTCAGTTATACCCCCTGCTATCTCTGACGGGTACAGGGAGGTTCTCAGTTATACCCCCTGCTATCTCTGACGGGTACAGGGAGGTTCTCAGTTATACCCCCTGCTATCTCCGTAGAGTACAGGGAGGTTCTCAGTTATACCCCCTGCTATCTCTGACGGGTACAGGGAGGTTCTCAGTTATACCCCCTGCTATCTCCGTAGAGTACAGGGAGGTTCTCAGTTATACCCCCTGCTATCTCTGACGGGTACAGGGAGGTTCTCAGTTATACCCCCTGCTATCTCTGATGGGTACAGGGAGGTTCTCAGTTATACCCCCTGCTATCTCTGAAGGGTACAGGGAGGTTCTCAGTTATACCCCCTGCTATCTCTGAAGGGTACAGGGAGGTTCTCAGTTATACCCCCTGCTATCTCCGTAGAGTACAGGGAGGTTCTCAGTTATACCCCCTGCTATCTCTGATGGGTACAGGGAGGTTCTCAGTTATACCCCCTGCTATCTCTGAAGGGTACAGGGAGGTTCTCAGTTATACCCCCTGCTATCTCCGTAGAGTACAGGGAGGTTCTCAGTTATACCCCCTGCTATCTCTGACGGGTACAGGGAGGTTCTCAGTTATACCCCCTGCTATCTCTGACGGGTACAGGGAGGTTCTCAGTTATACCCCCTGCTATCTCCGTAGAGTACAGGGAGGTTCTCAGTTATACCCCCTGCTATCTCTGACGGGTACAGGGAGGTTCTCAGTTATACCCCCTGCTATCTCCGTAGAGTACAGGGAGGTTCTCAGTTATACCCCCTGCTATCTCTGACGGGTACAGGGAGGTTCTCAGTTATACCCCCTGCTATCTCTGATGGGTACAGGGAGGTTCTCAGTTATACCACCTGCTATCTCCGTAGAGTACAGGGAGGTTCTCAGTTATACCCCCTGCTATCTCTGATGGGTACAGGGAGGTTCTCAGTTATACCCCCTGCTATCTCTGAAGGGTACAGGGAGGTTCTCAGTTATACCCCCTGCTATCTCCGTAGAGTACAGGGAGGTTCTCAGTTATACCCCCTGCTATCTCTGAAGGGTACAGGGAGGTTCTCAGTTATACCCCCTGCTATCTCCGTAGAGTACAGGGAGGTTCTCAGTTATACCCCCTGCTATCTCTGAAGGGTACAGGGAGGTTCTCAGTTATACCCCCTTCTATCTCCGTAGAGTACAGGGAGGTTCTCAGTTATACCCCCTGCTATCTCTGACGGGTGCAGGGAGGTTCTCAGTTATACCCCCTGCTATCTCTGACGGGTACCGGGAGGTTCTCAGTTATACCCCCTGCTATCTCTGACGGGTACCGGGAGGTTCTCAGTTATACTCCCTTCTATCTCTGACCGGTAGAGAGAGGTTCTCAGTTATACCCCCTGATATTCACCCGGTCACACTGAGACCTAATTATACCCTCCTCTCTTTTGTAACTGTATGGAAAGGACCGGGCACAACGTGACATTTAAACTCAACGCTCATGCAGTAGTGTACACTAGATGTTTATGTAAAAAGGTATCAAGTTAGGATCAAGAGGAACGTGTCGTCGGACAGTCAGCAAAGTATCCATGTTTACTAGTCTGCCTTTGTGAATCGATGTAGTGTTTTCGCCAATGGTGAATCTGCTGGAGTCCAGTTGAGGAAGCACATCGGATTCTGAGAGGTTTGCCTTTAGAAAAGGGGTTTCGATGGGACGGACGTCCGGGATCACGTTGTTTTTCTCTACACTGGGACTGTGACTGGGACTGTGACTGTGACTGTGACTGGGACTGGGACTGTGACTGGGACTGTGTCTGGGACTGGGACTGTGACTGAGACTGGGACTATGACTGGGACTGGGACTGTGACTGGGACTGGGACTGGGACTGTGACTGGGACTGAGACTGGGACTGGGACTGGGACTGAGACTGAGACTGGGACTGAGACTGGGACTGGGACTGTGACTGGGACTGTGACTGGGATGTCATTGTTTCTTAGGGAGGGTAGAAGGACTTTCTGTTTGTGAAGAATGTTGTTAAGGGGAAAGGTTCCAAAGCCTACTGTGAAGGCGAATGTTGTTAAGGGAGAGGTTCCAAAGCCTACTGTGAAGGCGAATGTTGTTAAGGGAGAGGTTCCAAAGCCTACTGTGAAGGCGAATGTTGTTAAGGGAGAGGTTCCAACGCCTACTGTGATGGTGAATGTTGTTAAGGGAAATGTTCCAAAGCCTACTGTGAAGGTGAATGTTGTTAAGGGGGAAAGGTTCCAAATCCTACTGTGATGGTGAATGCTGTTAGGGGAAAGGTTCCAAAGCCTACTGTGAAGGTGAATGCTGTTAAGGGAAATGTTCCAAAGCCTACTGTGAAGGTGAATGTTGTTAAGGGGGAAAGGTTCCAAATCCTACTGTGATGGTGAACGTTGTTAAGGGGAAAGGTTCCAAAGCCTACTGTGAAGGTGAATGTTGTTAAGGGGAAAGGTCGCAAAAGCCTACTGTGAAGGTGAATGTTGTTAAGGGGTAAGTTTCCAAAGCCTACTGTGAAGCTGAATGTTGTTAAGGGGTAAGGTTCCAAAGCCTACTGTGAAGCTGAATGTTGTTAAGGGGTAAGGTTCCAAAGCCTACTGTGAAGGTGAATGTTGTTGAGGGGAAAGGCTCCAAAGCCTACTGTGAAGGTGTGTATGGAGCCATTTGGAAAGCAGAGGGCAGTGGTACCAACGGCCTGGTCTCAGACTAATCTACAGTGAAAATACCAACTGTCAGAGGGTGGTTGGGATCTTTAGTTTGAAGTCATTCAGTCACACACGCAGGAACACACACACACACACACAATGACACACACACAGGAACACACGCAGGAACACACACACAACGACACACACACATACTTGCTCAATGGATCACCATTGTCCGTATTCAACTCTTCTAACAAAACACCCTTCCTCCCACTGTCCTCTCCTCCTTCTCTGTCCGTCCTTCCCTTCCTCCCACTGTCCTCTCCTCCTCCTCTGTCCATCCTTCCCTCCTCCCACTGTCCTCTCCTCCTTCTCTGTCCATCCTTCCCTCCTCCCACTGTCCTCTCCTCCTTCTCTGTCCATCCTTCCCTTCCTCCCACTGTCCTCTCCTCCTTCTCTGTCCATCCTTCCCTTCCTCCCACTGTCCTCTCCTCCTTCTCTGTCCATCCTTCCCTCCTCCCACTGTCCTCTCCTCCATCTCCGTCCATCCTTCCCTCCTCCCACTGTCCTCTCCTCCTTCTCTGTCCATCCTTCCCTCCTCCCACTGTCCTATCCTCCATCTCCGTCCATCCTTCCCTCCTCCCACTGTCCTCTCCTCCTCTGTCCATCCTTCCCTCCTCCCACTGTCCTCTCCTCCTTCTCTGTCCATCCTTCCTTCCTCCCACTGTCCTCTCCTCCTTCTCTGTCCATCCTTCCCTCCTCCCACTGTCCTCTCCTCCTTCTCTGACCATCCTTCCCTCCTCCCACTGTCCTCTCCTCCATCTCTGTCCATCCTTCCCTCCTCCCACTGTCCTCTCCTCCTTCTCTGTCCATCCTTCCCTCCTCCCACTGTCCTCTCCTCCATCTCTGTCCATCCTTCCCTCTTCCACTGTCATCTCCTCCTTCCCTTCCTCCCACTGTCCTCTCCTCCATCTCTGTCCATCCTTCCCTCTTCCACTGTCATCTCCTCCTTCCCTTCCTCCCACTGTCCTCTCCTCCATCTCTGTCCATCCTTCCCTCTTCCACTGTCATCTCCTCCTTCCCTTCCTCCCACTGTCCTCTCCTCCATCTCTGTCCATCCTTCCCTCTTCCACTGTCATCTCCTCCTTCCCTTCCTCCCACTGTCCTCTCCTCCTTGTCCTCTCTACTGCATGTCCTCTCTACTGCATGTCCTCTCTACTACATGTCCTCTCTACTACATGTCCTCTCTACTGCATGTCCTCTCTACTGCATGTCCTCTCTACTACATGTCCTGTCTACTACATGTCCTCTCTACTACATGTCTCCTCTACATGTCCTCTCTACTACATGTCTCCTCTACATGTCCTCTCTACTACATGTCCTCTCTACTACATGTCCTCTCTGCTACATGTCCTCTCTACTACATGTCCTCTCTACTACATGTCCTCTCTACTACATGTCCTCTCTCTCTACTACATGTCCTCTCTACTACTTGTCTCCTCTACATGTCCTCTCTACTACATGTCCTCTCTACTACATGTCTCCTCTACATGTCCTCTCTACTACATGTCCTCTCTACTACATGTCCTCTCTACTGCATGTCCTCTCTACTGCATGTCCTCTCTACTACATGTCCTCTCTACTACATGTCCTCTCTACTGCATGTCCTCTCTACTACATGTCCTCTCTACTACATGTCCTCTCTACTGCTGAATGTCCCCTCTACTACATGTCCTCTCTACTACATGTCCCTTCTACTGCAGTAAAGGAGGATCGTATTAGAGGGCACACACACTGCACACACACACTGCACACACACACTGCACACACACACTGCACATACACACACTGCACACACACTGCGCACACACACTGAACACACACACACTGCACACACACACTGCACACACACAGTGCACACACACTGCGCACACACACACTGCACACACACACACTGCACTCACACACTGCACACACACACTGCACAAACATACTGCACACACACTGCAAAAACGCACAGCACACACACACTGCAAACATTCTGCACACACACACTAAACACACACACTACACACAAACTAAACACACACTGTACACAAACACACTGCACACATACACTAAACACACACTACAAACAAACTAAACACACACTGTACATAAACACAGTAAACACACACTACGCCCCCGCGGCCGCGGCGGTGCTACCAGCGCTAGGAGGTGAACTACTTCCTGGTCGTCATGTTACTATGAATAACTGTCAGAGACAGCGGTCGTCCTGTCCTGAGTCTCAAACGGTAAACACACACTACGCCCCCGCGGCCGCGGCGGTGCTACCAGCGCTAGGAGGTGAACTACTTCCTGGTCGTCATGTTACTATGAATAACTGTCAGAGACAGCGGTCGTCCTGTCCTGAGTCTCAAACGGTAAACACACACTACGCCCCCTGCTACCAGCGCTAGGAGGTGAACTACTTCCTGGTCAGAGACAGCGGTCGTCCTGTCCTGAGTCTCAAACGGTAAACACACACTACGCCCCCTGCTACCAGCGCTAGGAGGTGAACTACTTCCTGGTCGGAGACAGCGGTCGTCCTGTCCTGAGTCTCAAACGGTAAACACACACTACGCCCCCCGCGGCCGCGGCGGTGCTACCAGCGCTAGGAGGTGAACTACTTCCTGGTCGGAGACAGCGGTCGTCCTGTCCTGAGTCTCAAACGGTAAACACACACTACGCCCCCGGCGGCCGCGGCGGTGCTACCAGCGCTAGGAGGTGAACTACTTCCTGGTCGGAGAGAGACAGCGGTCGTCCTGTCCTGAGTCTCAAACGGTAAACACACACTACGCCCCCCGCGGCCGCGGCGGTGCTACCAGCGCTAGGAGGTGAACTACTTCCTGGTCGGAGACGGCGGTCGTCCTGTCCTGAGTCTCAAACGGTAAACACACACTACGCCCCCCGCGGCCGCGGCGGTGCTACCAGCGCTAGGAGGTGAACTACTTCCTGGTCGGAGACAGCGGTCGTCCTGTCCTGAGTCTCAAACGGTAAACACACACTACGCCCCCTGCTACCAGCGCTAGGAGGTGAACTACTTCCTGGTCGGAGACAGCGGTCGTCCTGTCCTGAGTCTCAAACGGTAAACACACACTACGCCCCCTGCTACCAGCGCTAGGAGGTGAACTACTTCCTGGTCGGAGACAGCGGTCGTCCTGTCCTGAGTCTCAAACGGTAAACACACACTACGCCCCCTGCTACCAGCGCTAGGAGGTGAACTACTTCCTGGTCGGAGACAGCGGTCGTCCTGTCCTGAGTCTCAAACGGTAAACACACACTACGCCCCCTGCTACCAGCGCTAGGAGGTGAACTACTTCCTGGTCGGAGACAGCGGTCGTCCTGTCCTGAGTCTCAAACGGTAAACACACACTACGCCCCCTGCTACCAGCGCTAGGAGGTGAACTACTTCCTGGTCGGAGACGGCGGTCGTCCTGTCCTGAGTCTCAAACGGTAAACACACACTACGCCCCCTGCTACCAGCGCTAGGAGGTGAACTACTTCCTGGTCGGAGACAGCGGTCGTCCTGTCCTGAGTCTCAAACGGTAAACACACACTACGCCCCCTGCTACCAGCGCTAGGAGGTGAACTACTTCCTGGTCGGAGAGAGACAGCGGTCGTCCTGTCCTGAGTCTCAAACGGTAAACACACACTACGCCCCCTGCTACCAGCGCTAGGAGGTGAACTACTTCCTGGTCGGAGACGGCGGTCGTCCTGTCCTGAGTCTCAAACGGTAAACACACACTACGCCCCCCGCGGCCGCGGCGGTGCTACCAGCGCTAGGAGGTGAACTACTTCCTGGTCGGAGACGGCGGTCGTCCTGTCCTGAGTCTCAAACGGTAAACACACACTACGCCCCCTGCTACCAGCGCTAGGAGGTGAACTACTTCCTGGTCGGAGAGAGACAGCGGTCGGCCTGTCCTGAGTCTCAAACGGTAAACACACACTACGCCCCCTGCTACCAGCGCTAGGAGGTGAACTACTTCCTGGTCGGAGACGGCGGTCGTCCTGTCCTGAGTCTCAAACGGTAAACACACACTACGCCCCCCGCGGCCGCGGCGGTGCTACCAGCGCTAGGAGGTGAACTACTTCCTGGTCGGAGACAGCGGTCGTCCTGTCCTGAGTCTCAAACGGTAAACACACACTACGCCCCCCGCGGCCGCGGCGGTGCTACCAGCGCTAGGAGGTGAACTACTTCCTGGTCGGAGACAGCGGTCGTCCTGTCCTGAGTCTCAAACGGTAAACACACACTACGCCCCCCGCGGCCGCGGCGGTGCTACCAGCGCTAGGAGGTGAACTACTTCCTGGTCGGAGACAGCGGTCGTCCTGTCCTGAGTCTCAAACGGTAAACACACACTACGCCCCCCGCGGCCGCGGCGGTGCTACCAGCGCTAGGAGGTGAACTACTTCCTGGTCGGAGACAGCGGTCGTCCTGTCCTGAGTCTCAAACGGTAAACACACACTACGCCCCCTGCTACCAGCGCTAGGAGGTGAACTACTTCCTGGTCGGAGACGGCGGTCGTCCTGTCCTGAGTCTCAAACGGTAAACACACACTACGCCCCCCGCGGCCGCGGCGGTGCTACCAGCGCTAGGAGGTGAACTACTTCCTGGTCGGAGACAGCGGTCGTCCTGTCCTGAGTCTCAAACGGTAAACACACACTACGCCCCCTGCTACCAGCGCTAGGAGGTGAACTACTTCCTGGTCGGAGAGAGACAGCGGTCGTCCTGTCCTGAGTCTCAAACGGTAAACACACACTACGCCCCCTGCTACCAGCGCTAGGAGGTGAACTACTTCCTGGTCGGAGACAGCGGTCGTCCTGTCCTGAGTCTCAAACGGTAAACACACACTACGCCCCCTGCTACCAGCGCTAGGAGGTGAACTACTTCCTGGTCGGAGACAGCGGTCGTCCTGTCCTGAGTCTCAAACGGTAAACACACACTACGCCCCCTGCTACCAGCGCTAGGAGGTGAACTACTTCCTGGTCGGAGACAGCGGTCGTCCTGTCCTGAGTCTCAAACGGTAAACACACACTACGCCCCCCAACGGCCGCGGCGGTGCTACCAGCGCTAGGAGGTGAACTACTTCCTGGTCGGAGACAGCGGTCGTCCTGTCCTGAGTCTCAAACGGTAAACACACACTACGCCCCCTGCTACCAGCGCTAGGAGGTGAACTACTTCCTGGTCGGAGACGGCGGTCGTCCTGAGTCTCAAACGGTAAACACACACTACGCCCCCTGCTACCAGCGCTAGGAGGTGAACTACTTCCTGGTCGGAGAGAGACAGCGGTCGTCCTGTCCTGAGTCTCAAACGGTAAACACACACTACGCCCCCTGCTACCAGCGCTAGGAGGTGAACTACTTCCTGGTCGGAGAGAGACAGCGGTCGTCCTGTCCTGAGTCTCAAACGGTAAACACACACTACGCCCCCTGCTACCAGCGCTAGGAGGTGAACTACTTCCTGGTCGGAGAGAGACAGCGGTCGTCCTGAGTCTCAAACGGTAAACACACACTACGCCCCCTGCTACCAGCGCTAGGAGGTGAACTACTTCCTGGTCGGAGACGGCGGTCGTCCTGTCCTGAGTCTCAAACGGTAAACACACACTACGCCCCCTGCTACCAGCGCTAGGAGGTGAACTACTTCCTGGTCGGAGACAGCGGTCGTCCTGTCCTGAGTCTCAAACGGTAAACACACACTACGCCCCCTGCTACCAGCGCTAGGAGGTGAACTACTTCCTGGTCGGAGAGAGACGGCGGTCGTCCTGTCCTGAGTCTCAAACGGTAAACACACACTACGCCCCCTGCTACCAGCGCTAGGAGGTGAACTACTTCCTGGTCGGAGACAGCGGTCGTCCTGTCCTGAGTCTCAAACGGTAAACACACACTACGCCCCCTGCTACCAGCGCTAGGAGGTGAACTACTTCCTGGTCGGAGAGAGACAGCGGTCGTCCTGTCCTGAGTCTCAAACGGTAAACACACACTACGCCCCCTGCTACCAGCGCTAGGAGGTGAACTACTTCCTGGTCGGAGAGAGACAGCGGTCGTCCTGTCCTGAGTCTCAAACGGTAAACACACACTACGCCCCCTGCTACCAGCGCTAGGAGGTGAACTACTTCCTGGTCGGAGAGAGACGGCGGTCGTCCTGTCCTGTGTCTCAAACGGTAAACACACACTACGCCCCCTGCTACCAGCGCTAGGAGGTGAACTACTTCCTGGTCGGAGACAGCGGTCGTCCTGTCCTGAGTCTCAAACGGTAAACACACACTACGCCCCCTGCTACCAGCGCTAGGAGGTGAACTACTTCCTGGTCGGAGAGAGACAGCGGTCGTCCTGTCCTGAGTCTCAAACGGTAAACACACACTACGCCCCCTGCTACCAGCGCTAGGAGGTGAACTACTTCCTGGTCGGAGACAGCGGTCGTCCTGTCCTGAGTCTCAAACGGTAAACACACACTACGCCCCCTGCTACCAGCGCTAGGAGGTGAACTACTTCCTGGTCGGAGAGAGACAGCGGTCGTCCTGTCCTGAGTCTCAAACGGTAAACACACACTACGCCCCCTGCTACCAGCGCTAGGAGGTGAACTACTTCCTGGTCGGAGAGAGACAGCGGTCGTCCTGTCCTGAGTCTCAAACGGTAAACACACACTACGCCCCCTGCTACCAGCGCTAGGAGGTGAACTACTTCCTGGTCGGAGAGAGACAGCGGTCGTCCTGTCCTGAGTCTCAAACGGTAAACACACACTACGCCCCCTGCTACCAGCGCTAGGAGGTGAACTACTTCCTGGTCGGAGAGAGACGGCGGTCGTCCTGAGTCTCAAACGGTACGCTATTCCCCTTCCAGACGCATCGAACTCTGGATCGAAAGCAGTGCACGATTAGTAGGGAATAGGGTGTAATTAGGGACCAGAGTCCTTGAAGAGAACCCTGGACCAGGCAGGTGTCTGGCGGAGAGCCAGGTCGACGAGGTAGAGCAGAATGCTGCCGGGGTTGTAAAACAACAGCTCCCTTCGCCTCCCGAGACACAGTGCTTAGAGCAAGAATAATGCACAGGGGTTGAGTTCCAAACGGCACCCTATTCCCTTAATAGTACACACTACTTTTGACCAAGGGGCCCCCCCATTGGCCTTTGGTCCAACTGGTCAATGGTAGTGTGTACTATGTAGGGAATGGGGGCTGTTTGGGACGCGAGACCCTGGCAGCTTCAAGTTGAGACTAATGCGTAGGAGTTGGGGGGGAGAGACCGTGCGGACACATTTTCAGCCGTGAAAAATGAGAATGTCAGCACCTGGTGTTTTACAGCGTACCTAATGACCACTGTACCTCAGCTCTACAGAGTTACAGAGATGAAGGTATTACCACTGTACCTCAGCCCTATAGAGCTACAGAGATGAAGGTATTACCACTGTACCTCAGCCCTATAGAGCTACAG
Organism: Oncorhynchus mykiss; assembly: GCF_057628025.1. Lineage (NCBI taxonomy): Eukaryota > Metazoa > Chordata > Actinopteri > Salmoniformes > Salmonidae > Oncorhynchus > Oncorhynchus mykiss. Next base: position 81,544,766 of record NC_143036.1, on the reverse strand, counting down.
AGATGAAGGCATGACCACTGTACCTCAGCTCCATAGAGCTACAGAGATGAAGGCATTGTACCTCAGCTCTACAGAGTTACAGAGATGAAGGTATTACCACTGTACCTCAGCCCTATAGAGTTACAGAGATGAAGGTATTACCACTGTACCTCAGCCCTATAGAGCTACAGAGATGAAGGCATGACCACTGTACCTCAACTCTACAGAGCTACAGAGATGAAGGTATTAGAATAGGAGGTAGGAATACACTCTTGTGGTTCTCCCATTGGAGAACCCGTTGAAGGACCATTTTTGGTTCCTGGAAAGAACCCTTTTGGGTTCCATGTAAAACCCTTATTACAGAAGGTTCGAAATGGTACTGAACAGGTTAATCTATGGGAAGGTTAATCTCTCTCTCTCTCTCTCTCTCTCTCTCTCTCTCTCTCTCTCTCTCTCTCTCTCTCTCTCTCTCTGTCTCTCTCTCTCTGTCTCTCTCTCTCTGTCTCTCTCTCTCTGTCTCTCTCTCTCTCTCTCTCTCTCTCTCTCTCTGTCTCTCTCTCTCTCTCTCTCTCTCTCTCTGTCTCTCTCTCTCTGTGTCTCTCTCTCTCTCTCTGTCTCTGTCTCTCTCTCTCTCTCTCTCTGTGTCTCTCTCTCTCTCTCTCTCTCTGTCTCTCTCTCTCTCTCTCTCTCTCTCTGTCTCTCTCTCTCTCTCTCTCTCTGTCTCTCTCTCTCTCTCTCTCTCTGTCTCTCTCTCTCTCTCTCTCTCTCTCTCTGTCTCTCTCTCTCTCTCTCTCTCTCTGTCTCTGTCTCTCTCTCTCTGTCTCTCTCTCTCTCTCTCTCTCTCTCTCTCTCTCTCTCTCTCTCTCTCTCTCTGTCTTTCTCTCCCTCTCTCTCTCTCTCTCTCTCTCTGTCTCTCTCTCTCTCATTGTCATGAAAGTTTTATGCTCAGATGATGGTGTTAAATTAAACTGGCTGGAGTAGACTAGAATATGCCTCCTGAAGAGGGAGGGGGGGAATCAACATGGCAGAAATGCGCGGTAGTTTGTGAAAGGTACATGTTAGGATTAGTCCTTTACAGATTAGATGGAATCATAACACACACACCACTAGCTGACCCCTGACCCCAGCGGAAACCAATTTCATTTGGAGAGAGATTGGACTGATGCGCGGTGTTACGAAGGAATGTCTGGAGGTGGACGGTACAGTGGGGGAAATTAAATGGGGGTTTCTGAGGCATTCAAGCTGACAGGAGAGGAAAGCCTAAAAACCAAATGAAGATGTTAGGAGAAAGAAATTGCTGTCACTTTTTTTTTCTGCTCTCATATAAGCAATAATTTTTTATCTGAATGGTAACAGGGTGGATTTGAAGAGAGAGAGAGAGAGAGAGAGAGAGAGTGTGTGGGGGGGTATATTGAATTTTAGAAGAAGTGGGATGAATGTCAAGAGGGGTTCTGATTGGGTGTTGCGGGCAGTGCCTATCTGAATCCCACCAGTCAACGGCCAGGTAAGATGGTCGCTATGACCGCAGGCAGCAGGAGATGATGGTGGTTTAGATGTAGAGAGCATGCTGGGATACCTTGTATAGATAGACCAGATGAGTTAAGGGGAGTAGAGAGCATGCTGGGATACATTGTGTAGACCGGATGTGTTAAGGGGAGTAGAGAGCATGCTGGGATACATTGTGTAGACCAGATGAGTTAAGGGAAGTAGAGAGCATGCTGGGATACATTGTATAGACCAGATGAGTTAAGGGAAGTAGAGAGCATGCTGGGATACATTGTATAGACCAGATGAGTTAAGGGGAGTAGAGAGTAGAGTGGTGTTGATTAGTGTCTCTGGTGTCTCTGGTGTTGATTAGTGTCTCTGGTGTCTCTGGTGTTGATTAGTGTCTCTGGTGTTGATTAGTGTCTCTGGTGTTGATTAGTCTCTCTGGTGTTGATTAGTGTCTCTGGTGTTGATTAGTGTCTCTGGTGTTGATTAGTGTCTCTGGTGTAGATTAGTGTCTCTGGTGTTGATTAGTGTCTCTGGTATTGATTAGTGTCTCTGGTGTTGATTAGTGTCTCTGGTATTGATTAGTGTCTCTGGTGTTGATTAGTGTCTCTGGTGTTGATTAGTGTCTCTGGTGTTGATTAGTGTCTCTGGTGTTGATTAGTGTCTCTGGTGTTGATTAGTCTCTCTGGTATTGATTAGTGTCTCTGGTGTTGATTAGTCTCTCTGGTATTGATTAGTGTCTCTGGTGTTGATTAGTGTCTCTGGTGTTGATTAGTCTCTCTGGTATTGATTAGTGTCTCTGGTGTTGATTAGTGTCTCTGGTGTTGATTAGTGTCTCTGGTGTTGATTAGTGTCTCTGGTGTTGATTAGTGTCTCTGGTGTTGATTAGTGTCTCTGGTGTTGATTAGTCTCTCTGGTGTTGATTAGTCACCCTGGTGTAGATTAGTAATTTTGGTATTGATTAATTTATCTGGTGTTGATTAGTCACTCAGTTGGTGTCACTCTTTATCTGTCCCCATAGGAAAACCCTTTGAAGAACCCCTTTTAGTTTCCAGGTAGAACCCTTTTTAATTCCAAGTAGAACCCAACGTTCTACATGGAACCCAAAAGGGTTCTACCTGGAACTAAAAAATGTTCTCCCATTTTCTGGTTCCAGGTAGAACTCATTTGAAACCCTTTTTTCTAAGAGTGTACCAGACTAGCTTCATTCGATTAGGGCATTGTCTTGACTTGACAGTGATTGATTACCTCGGGTGTTGATGGTCACTAGATCATTGGCCACGTGGGCCACTCTATATTATTCTGTTGTTTTAAAGAGCTCTATATTATTCTGTTGTTTTAAAGAGCTCTATATTATTCTGTTGTTTTAAAAAGGGCTCTATATTATTCTGTTGTTTTAAAGAGCTCTATATTATTCTGTTGTTTTAAAGAGCTCTATGTTATTCTGTTGTTTTAAAGAGCTCTATGTTATTCTGTTGTTTTAAAGAGCTCTATATTAAAGGGCTCTATATTATTCTGTTGTTTTAAAGAGCTCTATATTAATCTGTTGTTTTAAAGGGCTCTATATTATTCTGTTGTTTTAAAGAGCTCTATATTAAAGGGCTCTATATTATTCTGTTGTTTTAAAGAGCTCTATATTAATCTGTTGTTTTAAAGGGCTCTATATTATTCTGTTGTTTTAAAGGGCTCTATATTAAAGAGCTCTATATTATTCTGTTGTTTTAAAGAGCTCTATATTAAAGAGCTCTATATTATTCTGTTGTTTTAAAGAGCTCTATATTAATCTGTTGTTTTAAAGGGCTCTATATTATTCTGTTGTTTTAAAGAGCTCTATATTATTCTGTTGTTTTAAAGGGCTCTATATTATTATGTTATTTTAAAGGGCTCTATATTATTATGTTATTTTAAAGGGCTCTATATTAAAGGGCTCTATATTAAAGAGCTCTATATTATTATGTTGTTTTAAAGAGCTCTATATTAATCTGTTGTTTTAAAGGGCTCTATATTAAAGAGCTCTATATTATTCTGTTGTCTGAAAGAGCTCTATATTAAATGGCTCTATATTAAAGAGCTCTATATTAAAGAGCTCTATATTAAAGGGCTCTATATTAAAGGGCTCTATATTAAAGAGCTCTATATTATTCTGTTGTCTGAAAGAGCTCTATATTAAATGGCTCTATATTAAAGAGCTCTATATTAAAGAGCTCTATATTAAAGGGCTCTGTATTGAAGGGCTCTATATTATTCTGTTGTTTTAAAGAGCTCTATATTATTATGTTGTTTTAAAGAGCTCTATATTAATCTGTTGTTTTAAAGAGCTCTATATTATTATGTTATTTTAAAGGGCTCTATATTAAAGGGCTCTATATTAAAGAGCTCTATATTATTATGTTGTTTTAAAGAGCTCTATATTAATCTGTTGTTTTAAAGGGCTCTATATTAAAGAGCTCTATATTATTCTGTTGTCTGAAAGAGCTCTATATTAAATGGCTCTATATTAAAGAGCTCTATATTAAAGAGCTCTATATTAAAGGGCTCTATATTAAAGGGCTCTATATTAAAGAGCTCTATATTATTCTGTTGTCTGAAAGAGCTCTATATTAAAGGGCTCTATATTAAAGAGCTCTATATTAAAGAGCTCTATATTAATATGTTGTATTAAAGGGCTCTATATGAAAGGGCTCTATATTAAAGAGCTCTGTATTAAAGGGCTCTGTATTGAAGGGCTCTATATTAAAGAGCTCTATATTAAAGGGCTCTATATTAAAGAGCTCTATATTAAAGAGCTCTATATTAAAGGGCTCTATATTAAAGAGCTCTATATTAAAGGGCTCTATATTAAAGAGCTCTATATTAAAGGGCTCTATATTAAAGGGCTCTATATTAAAGGGCTCTATATTAAAGAGCTCTGTATTAAAGGGCTCTATATGAAAGAGCTCTATATTAAAGGGCTCTATATGAAAGAGCTCTATATTAAAGGGCTCTATATTAAAGGGCTCTATATTAAAGAGCTCTGTATTAAAGGGCTCTATATTAAAGGGCTCTATATTAAAGGGCTCTATATTAAAGAGCTCTATATTAAAGAGCTCTATATTAAAGGGCTCTATATTAAAGAGCTCTATATTAATCTGTTGTTTTAAAGGGCTCTATATTAAAGAGCTCTGTATTAAAGGGCTCTATATTAAAGAGCTCTATATTAAAGGGCTCTATATTAAAGAGCTCTATATTAATCTGTTTTAAAGGGCTCTATATTAAAGAGCTCTATATTAAAGAGCTCTATATTAAAGGGCTCTATATGAAAGAGCTCTATATTATTCTGTTATTTTAAAGGGCTCTATATTAAAGAGCTCTATATTAAAGAGCTCTATATTAAAGGGCTCTATATTAAAGAGCTCTATATTAAAGAGCTCTGTATTAAAGGGCTCTATATTAAAGAGCTCTATATTAAAGGGCTCTGTATTGAAGGGCTCTATATTAAAGGGCTCATGTTAACAACATTCATCAGGGCCAGAGCGTAGAGCTCTGCTGAGTATTGATGTAATTTAAACACAACATGTACAGCGGACACCATTCAGTAGAGAGAGGAGTCTATGTCTCTAGTCTGGTTTAGTACAGACATGCCTACAGCCATGATGTTACTGGGCAATGGAGGAAAGACCTGAGAGACAAAAAGGCCTTCTGGCCCCAAGGAAAAAAAACACGTCCCATCTCTTCAACATCTCTGCCTCTTTGTTCTTATTTTCAACATCTCTGCTCTTTGTTTTATTTTCAACATCTCTGCTCTTTGTTTTATTTTCAACATCTCTGCCTCTTTGTTCTTATTTTCAACATCTCTGCCTCTTTGTTCTTATTTTCAACATCTCTGCCTCTTTGTTTTATTTTCAACATCTCTGCCTCTTTGTTCTTATTTTCAACATCTCTGCCTCTTTGTTCTTATTTTCAACATCTCTGCCTCTTTGTTCTTATTTTCAACATCTCTGCCTCTTTGTTCTTATTTTCAACATCTCTGCCTCTTTGTTCTTATTTTCAACATCTCTGCCTCTTTGTTCTTATTTTCAACATCTCTGCCTCTTTGTTCTTATTTTCAACATCTCTGCCTCTTTGTTCTTATTTTCATCATCTCTGCCTCTTTGTTCTTATTTTCAACATCTCTGCCTCTTTGTTCTTATTTTCAACATCTCTGCCTCTTTGTTCTTATTTTCAACATCTCTGCCTCTTTGTTCTTATTTTCAACATCTCTGCCTCTTTGTTCTTATTTTCATCATCTCTGCCTCTTTTTTCTTATTTTCAACATCTCTGCCTCTTTGTTCTTATTTTCAACATCTCTGCCTCTTTGTTCTTATTTTCAACATCTCTGCCTCTTTGTTCTTATTTTCATCATCTCTGCCTCTTTGTTCTTATTTTCAACATCTCTGCCTCTTTGTTCTTATTTTCAACATCTCTGCCTCTTTGTTCTTATTTTCAACATCTCTGCCTCTTTGTTCTTATTTTCAACATCTCTGCCTCTTTGTTCTTATTTTCAACATCTCTGCCTCTTTGTTCTTATTTTCAACATCTCTGCCTCTTTGTTCTTATTTTCAACATCTCTGCCTCTTTGTTCTTATTTTCAACATCTCTGCCTCTTTGTTCTTATTTTCAACATCTCTGCCTCTTTGTTCTTATTTTCAACATCTCTGCCTCTTTGTTCTTATTTTCAACATCTCTGCCTCTTTGTTCTTATTTTCAACATCTCTGCCTCTTTGTTCTTATTTTCAACATCTCTGCCTCTTTGTTCTTATTTTCAACATCTCTGCCTCTTTGTTCTTATTTTCAACATCTCTGCCTCTTTGTTCTTATTTTCAACATCTGCCTCTTTGTTCTTATTTTCAACATCTCTGCCTCTTTGTTCTTATTTTCAACATCTCTGCCTCTTTGTTCTTATTTTCAACATCTCTGCCTCTTTGTTCTTATTTTCAACATCTCTGCCTCTTTGTTCTTATTTTCAACATCTCTGCTCTTTGTTCTTATTTTCAACATCTCTGCCTCTTTGTTCTTATTTTCAACATCTCTGCCTCTTTGTTCTTATTTTCAACATCTCTGCCTCTTTGTTCTTATTTTCAACATCTCTGCCTCTTTGTTCTTATTTTCAACATCTCTGCCTCTTTGTTCTTATTTTCAACATCTCTGCCTCTTTGTTCTTATTTTCAACATCTCTGCCTCTTTGTTCTTATTTTCAACATCTCTGCCTCTTTGTTCCTATTTTCAACATCTCTGCCTCTTTGTTCTTATTTTCAACATCTCTGCCTCTTTGTTCTTATTTTCAACATCTCTGCCTCTTTGTTCTTATTTTCAACACCTCTGCCTCTTTGTTCTTATTTTCAACATCTCTGCCTCTTTGTTCTTATTTTCAACATCTCTGCCTCTTTGTTCTTATTTTCAACATCTCTGCCTCTTTGTTCTTATTTTCAACATCTCTGCCTCTTTGTTCTTATTTTCAACATCTCTGCCTCTTTGTTCTTATTTTCAACATCTCTGCCTCTTTGTTCTTATTTTCAACATCTCTGCCTCTTTGTTCTTATTTTCAACATCTCTGCCTCTTTGTTCTTATTTTCAACATCTCTGCCTCTTTGTTCTTATTTTCAACATCTCTGCCTCTTTGTTCTTATTTTCATCAGATCAGTCAGATAGTGATGTGTTCACGTTGTATGTCTGGACAAATAGAACAAAGAAATATGGAAATGATTATGATGTTGTTGTTGTTGTTGTCTTGTTGTTGTTGTCGTCTTGTTGTTGTTGTCTTGTTGTTGTCTTGTTGTTGTTGTCTTGTTGTTGTTGTTGTCTTGTTGTTGTCTTGTTGTTGTTGTTGTCTTGTTGTTGTTGTTGTTGTTGTTGTTGTCTTGTTGTTAGTAGCCGTCTGTTTTCCTGTTCCGTCGTTGCTGTTTGTTCTGCTGGTGTTGTTGTTGTTGTTGTTGTTGTTGTTGTCTTGTTGTTAGTAGCCGTCTGTTTTCCTGTTCCGTCGTTGCTGTTTGTTCTGCTGTTGTTGTTGTTGTTGTTGTTGTTGTTGTTGTTGTCTTGTTGTTAGTAGCCGTCTGTTTTCCTGTTCCGTCGTTGCTGTTTGTTCTGCTGTTGTTGTTGTTGTTGTTGTTGTTGTTGTTGTTGTTGTCTTGTTGTTAGTAGCCGTCTGTTTTCCTGTTCCGTCGTTGCTGTTTGTTCTGCTGTTGTTGTTGTTGTTGTTGTTGTTGTTGTCTTGTTGTTAGTAGCCGTCTGTTTCCTGTTCCATCGTTGCTGTTTGTTCTGCTGATGTTGTTGTTGTTGTTGTTGTTGTTGTTGTCTTGTTGTTAGTAGCCGTCTGTTTTCCTGTTCCATCGTTGCTGTTTGTTCTGCTGATGTTGTTGTTGTTGTTGTTGTTGTCTTGTTGTTAGTAGCCGTCTGTTTCCTGTTCCGTCGTTGCTGTTTGTTCTGCTGATGTTGTTGTTGTTGTTGTTGTCTTGTTGTTGTTGTCTTGTTGTTAGTAGCCGTCTGTTTCCTGTTCTGTCGTTGCTGTTTGTTCTGTTGATTCCTGACAGACAACGATTTCTTCACGTTTATGTAATTCTCCCAGGTTTGAGATCGCTGTGAGATTGTAGTTGAACCAAGCTGAACTGAGCTGGCCTGGTTTCACCCTACTGAGACAGACATAGCCAGTCCAAACCAAGCTGAACTGAGCTGGCCTGGTTTCACCCTACTGAGACAGACATAGTCAGTCCAAACCAAGCTGAACTGAGCTGGCCTGGTTTCACCCTACTGAGACAGACATAGTCAGTCCAAACCAAGCTGAACTGAGCTGGCCTGGTTTCACCCTACTGAGACAGACATAGTCAGTCCAAACCAAGCTGAACTGAGCTGGCCTGGTTTCACCCTACTGAGACAGACATAGTCAGTCCAAACCAAGCTGAACTGAGCTGGCCTGGGTTCACCCTACTGAGACAGACATAGTCAGTCCAAACCAAGCTGAACTGAGCTGGCCTGGGTTCACATCCCTCAACCAAAGCTGATGAAACCGTGCTGAAAGGAAAACATTAAAATAGCCAAGCCAGCAGAGTTTGGCTGGGCCTATACAGTGCCAGGGGAAACATTTTATAGACATAACACTGTAACATCATGACCCTGTATTATAACTAATCTATGGGGTCAGGAGTCAGCTCTGCTCTGTGTTGTAGACTGTAAAATCATGACCCTGTAGGATAACTAATCTATGGGGTCAGGGGTCAGCTCTGCTCTGTGTTGGAGACCGTAACATCACGACCCTGTTGGATAACTAATCTATGGGGTCAGGGGTCAGCTCTGCTCTGTGTTGGACACGGTAACATCACAACCCTGTTGGATATCTAATCAATGGGGTCAGGGTCAGTTCTGCTCTGTGTTGGACACTGTAACATCATGACCATGTAGGATAACTAATCAATGGGGTCAGGGGTCAGCTCTGCTCTGTGTTGGACACGGTAACATCACAACCCTGTTGGATAACTAATCAATGGGGTCAGGGGTCAGCTCTGCTCTGTGTTGTAGACTGTAAAATCATGACCCTGTAGAATAACTAATCTATGGGGTCAGGGGTCAGCTCTGCTCTGTGTTGGAGACCGTAACATCACGACCCTGTTGGATAACTAATCTATGGGGTCAGGGGTCAGCTCTGCTCTGTGTTGGACACGGTAACATCACAACCCTGTTGGATAACTAATCTATGGGGTCAGGGGTCAGCTCTGCTCTGCGTTGGACTGGATTGGCCTAATTCTAATTCTCTGTCCTGAAACATTCGTTTGAATCAGTTCCTTTGTGTGATTGAATTCGTCCGTCACCACAGATGGTTTTCAGTACGCAGAGAGAAATAATCATGTGACGGCTGCAGTCGTGAACCCTGGGTGACCGCACAGCCCTCTGGGTAATTAATATTGACTCAGGGCGCATCCCAAGTGTCACTCTGTTCCCTGTATAGTCCACTACTCATGTCTACTATGCGGGCCCCAGTCCAAAGAAGTGCGCTATTATATAGGAAAACATTTGTGTGCGCGCTCAGATAGCGTTAAATTCACTCGAGCAAATCAAGACCTCTGTAGAAATCTCTCTCTCTGAGAGCGAACGGATCCCGACTCTCTATTTTCAGCTTAGAGTTTAAAAGTGTCAGCGTTTCATTTGAATTTCCCAGTTATTTGATAATAATGAAACTCTTAAACTCATCATCACCTGCTGACAGGCAGAGAAATCAACCTGTCCCTCCCTCCCTCCCTCCCTCCCTCCCTCCCTCCCTCCCTCCCTCCCTCCCTCCTCCTCCCTCTTCCCTCCCTCCTCCTCCTTATCCTCCCTCCCTTCCTCCTCCTCCCTCTTCCCTCCCTCCTCTTCCTTATCCTCCCTCCCTCCCTCCCCCTCCCTCCCTCCCCCTCCCTCCCTCCCTCCCTCCCTCCTCCTCCTCCTCCTCCTCCTCCCTCCCTCCTCCTCCCTCGCTCCTCCCCTCTCCCTCGCTCCTCCTCCCTCTTCCTCCTCCTCCTCGCTCCTCCTCCCTCCCTCTTCCTCCTCCTCCGAGATAAACCTATAAGACCTTAATAAATGGTCTATATTGACATCAAAGGAAAGGGGAAGATGGCGCTCAGCCTTGTGGGAAGGGGAGTAGCGAGACCGAGGCTGCTTCCTATATGGCTCCCTATTCCCAGGAGCCCTTGTCAAAAGTAGGGCTCTATTATAGAAAATATGCTCCGTTTGGAATGCAGAACCAGGCCAGTGTGAACGCGCCCGACCACACTTACCCAGACTCCCCAAACTCAGCCGGCGGACCGTAATCGCGCCTCACTGCCAGAGTCGTTCTGAAATTACACTCGTCTTTGTCTTTTTTAATTAAACTCAAGCACAGTTTGGAGGCTATTTGACCTTTCGTGACCCCTCTTTGTGGGAAGAACCTCGGGTCATTTCCATGCATACATTACCAGCCTCTTCCCCACCTCTCCTCCTCCCTCTCCTCCTCTCCTTCCTCTCCAGCAACGATCCAACAAGGCTTTACAGATTAAGGGAGAGGTTCAGTTGAAGAATACGGCCTGTATTTAATCTTCTAGGGTGAAGTTCTGTGGCAGGAGATGGAATGAAATGTTTTAGGCTGTTTAAGGCTCTTCAACTTTTATCTACACAGGTGAAATGAGCAGAGAAATACGGAGGCTGTTGTGATGGGACGGAGAGTGACACAGCACTTTTTGAGTTACTCACAGGAATTTGTGTGTGTGTGTAAATATATGTAAATAATTTACTACTGCACTGGTAAAATTCACACATTCAGAACCTCAGTTTCTGTTGAAAAAGGGAATAAATTCACACATTCAGATCCTCAGTTCTGTTGAAAACGGGAATAAATTCACACATTCAGATCCTCAGTTTCTGTTGAAAACGGGACAAAATTCACACATTCAGATCCTCAGTTTCTGTTGAAAACTGGACAAAATTCACACATTCAGATCCTCAGTTTCTGTTGAAAACTGGACAAAATTCACACATTCAGATCCTCAGTTTCTGTTGAAAACTGGACAAAATTCACACATTCAGATCCTCAGTTCCGTTGAAAACGGGACCAACTTCACATTTGTTCTGCTCAGCTGACTTCACATTCAGTCATTCAAATCATTGAATATTTCAGCAGCCAGGTGTTTTTTTTTATCTTTCTGTCATGAAGACGACAACAAAGATAGTCTCTGAGCTGGATCACTGCTGCATGTGTCCCTTCACAGCGTTCTGCCTGTATCCATCGATCCCATCTATGTTGTGTTGTTTGTTAATGGACCGGTTCTCCTGGGATGTGAGGCCTAGCATGCTGCTCATCCCCAGCCTTGCCTGGCACTCATCCCCTGGCCACGGTGCCACCACATAGTTGGCAGCCACCTCTCCTCTGCAGGCATGCGAGAGCGTGATAACCAGCCGGGCTGTTTGACTCCCAGTGATATGACTCCCCCCCCCCCTGACTACCCCAGAGGGTTTTTGGCAGGATCTGTCTTTGTTTTGGTTTTATGTGGTTGATGTATTTGGGTGTCTTCCACAGTTTTAAAACCCTGAATGCAAATCGGACCCATTTAGCCATCCAGAAACAAACCACTTTCCTCTACCACAACTCCTCCTCTACCCCCCCCCCCCCCCCCCCCCACACCTCTATTACATCCCTTTAAAGTCGCCCAAAAACCAGCCATCCCTCCTCCTCTTCCCTCCTTCCCCCATCCCTCCTTCTCCTCTTCCTTCCTTCCCCCATCCATCCTTCTCCTCTTCCTTCCTTCCCCCATCCCTCTTTCTCCTCTTCCTTCCTTCCCCCATTCCTCCTTCTCCTCTTCCTTCCTTCCCCCATCCATCCTTCTCCTCTTCCTTCCTTCCCCCATCCCTCTTTCTCCTCTTCCTTCCTTCCCCCATTCCTCCTTTCTACAAAGTTATTGAAAGTGGTGTAGGGGGTAAAACATATGACATAATGAAATCAATGTATACTGGTAATATGTACAGCATTAAAATTGGCAAGAAAATAACATAATTCTTTAACCAGGGGCGGGGCCTTCGTCAGGGTTGCAATCTGAGCCCTGCACTCTTCAATATTTACATCAACGAATTGGCCACGATTCTAGAAAAACACTCAGCCCCTGGTGTTAGTCTCCACAATTCAGAAGTTAAATGCTTACTCTTCGCAGATGACCTATGCTTGCTGTCACCCACAGCACATGGCCTACAGCAGAGCCTGGACCTGCTAGAGCAGTACTGCCAGACCTGGGCCCTGGCAGTAAAACCCCCACAGCACCTGGCCTACAGCAGAGCCTGGACCTGCTAGAGCAGTACTGTCAGACCTGGGCCCTGGCAGTAAACCCCAAAAAGACTAAAATAATGATTTTCCAGAGAAGATCCAGATCTCAGGGAATTAGACCAAAGTTCTCAGTTGGTACAAAATATATAGAATAGTGCACACACTACAATTATTTAGGTTTAAAAATAAACTCAACTGGACACCTTAATGAGGAATGAACTGAGAGAGAAAGCACACAGGGTATTCTACACCATTAAAAAACAAAATTCTAATTGAAATACCTTTTAGAAGCTAATTGAATATGTCATTGAACCAATTGCACTTTATAACAGCAAGGAAAACTACAAACAATACATGCAGGGCAGAATTAGGCCAACATCCACTAATAATAAAAACTCAAAAAAGAGCAATTCAGTTTTGGAAACATCTAAAATACAGTGACCCCCTCTCATATCATTACCAAGCCCTGCAATGCCAAGAGCTGAGCAAAGAAAAGAGTCCCCTCATCCAGCTGGTCCTGGGGCTGAGTTCACAAACCTGTTCTACTAACACACTGAAGCCTCAGTCCCCTCATCTAGCTGGTCCTGGGGCTGAGTTCACTAACCTGTTCTACTAACACACTGAAGCCTCAGTCCCCTCATCCAGCTGGGGCTGAGTTCACTAACCTGTTCTACTAACACACTGAAGCCTCAGTCCCATCATCCAGCTGGTCCTGAGTTCACTAACCTGTTCTACTAACACACTGAAGCCTCAGTCCCCTCATCCAGCTGGTCCTGGGGCTGAGTTCACTAACCTGTTCTACTAACACACTGAAGCCTCAGTCCCCTCATCCAGCTGGTCCTGGGGCTGAGTTCACTAACCTGTTCTACTAACACACTGAAGCCTCAGTCCCCTCATCCAGCTGGTCCTGAGTTCACTAACCTGTTCTACTAACACACTGAAGCCTCAGTCCCCTCATCCAGCAGGTCCTGAGTTCACTAACCTGTTCTACTAACACACTGAAGCCTCAGTCCCTTCATCCAGCTGGTCCTGGGGCTGAGTTCACTAACCTGTTCTACTAACACACTGAAGCCTCAGTCCCCTCATCCAGCTGGTCCTGAGTTCACTAACCTGTTCTACTAACACACTGAAGCCTCAGTCCCCTCATCCAGCTGGTCCTGGGGCTGAGTTCACTAACCTGTTCTACTAACACACTGAAGCCCCAGTCCCCTCATCCAGCTGGTCCTGGGGCTGAGTTCACTAACCTGTTCTACTAACACACTGAAGCATCAGGACCAGAACATCCAATCAATCAGAATAAACCAAAGTACAACACAGTCAAAACAAAACTACATTTCTTATTGGGAAACACAAACACAGAGCAGAATGCAGTGCTATCTGGCCCTAAATCAACAGTACACCGTGGCTAACTATATGACCATGGTTACTGATTAAAACCTTAGAAATACCGTGACACAGTACAGGCTCAGTGAGCACAGCCTTGCCATTGAGAAGGGTAAACACAGGAAAACCTGGCTCCCTGTAGAGGAAAGGCTGTGCAACCACTGTACAACAGCAGAACCTGGCTCCCTGTAGAGGAAAGGCTGTGCAACCACTGTACCACAGCAGAACCTGGCTCCCTGTAGAGGAAAGGCTGTCCAACCACTGCACCACAGCAGAACCTGAGACAGAGCTGCATTTCCTGACAAAATGTAAAAAATATAAAACAATTAGAGAGGGTCATTTCCCCAAATTTGAAAACCTTATTCCACTTTTCAAAGACCTCTCTGATAAAGATAGGCTATCTGTCCTGTTGGGGGAGGACGCAGAGAGCTGTGGGTTGGCAGCGCACCACATTGCTGCCTGCCATAAGATGAGAGACAGTGTCTGACAGACCAATCAACCTGCACATGTCCTCTACTGTATGCTTATTGTTATTGTTCAATGTGTTGGTTGTTTTGACCCTTGGTTATTGTTGTTACTGTTGTCCCGTTGACAATGTTGATTCTCATTATTTTCATATTGTAAATATCCAAAATAAACTTTGGCAATATGTACATTGTTACGTCATGCCAATAAAGACAATTGAATTGAAATGATTGAGAGAGACAGAGAGGGGATGTAGAGAGACAGAGAGAGAAGAGAGACAGAGACAGAGAGGGGATGTAGAGAGAGAGAGAGAAGAGAGACAGAGACAGAGAGGGGATGTAGAGAGAGAGAGAGAAGAGAGACAGAGACAGAGACAGAGACGGGATGTAGAGAGAGAGAGAGAAGAGTGACATAGACAGAGAGGGGATGTAGAGAGATACAGAGACAGAGAGGGGATGTAGAGAGAGAGAGAAGAGAGACAGCGACAGAGAGTACAAACAAACCTGGTACCAGGCTAGTGTCAGTACAAACAGACCTGGTACCAGGCTAGCGACAGCACAAACAGACCCGGTACCAGGCTAGCGACAGCCCAAACAGACCTGGTACCAGGTTAGCGACAGCCCAAACAGACATGGTACCGGGCTAGCGACAGCCCAAACAGACCTGGTTCCAGGCTAGCGACAGCACAAACAGACCTGGTTCCAGGCTAGCGACAGCCCAAACAGACCTGGTACCGGGCTAGCGACAGCCCAAACAGACCTGGTACCAGGCTAGCGACAGCACAAACAGACCCGGTACCAGGCTAGCGACAGCCCAAACAGACCTGGTACCAGGTTAGCGACAGCACAAACAGACCCGGTACCAGGCTAGCGACAGCCCAAACAGACCTGGTACCAGGCTAGCGACAGCCCAAACAGACCTGGTTCCAGGCTAGCGACAGCACAAACAGACCTGGTTCCAGGCTAGCGACAGCCCAAACAGACCTGGTACCGGGCTAGCGACAGCCCAAACAGACCTGGTACCGGGCTAGCGACAGCCCAAACAGACCTGGTTCCAGGCTAGTTTCTCACTCTCTTCTCTTCATGGTGGTCCAGCTACAGTTTAAAGCGCCATAACATCCAGGCTGTGAGCTGTTGCAGGTTGATGATTCGCTTCCTGCTATCCAGACCTTTGTTGTACTACCCACAAATGTGTCCCGGGAAGAGAATATGGCTGGTTTTTGATGTGGCTCAAACCCTTTATGATAACAAGGGCCATTTAGGTACGCTGTCTATCTCAGACATGATGCTTCTCTATGAGGTGAACCTGAGTCTTTGTGATAACGTAGGATGTGACACACACACACACACACACACACACCAGTCAGTCACTGCCAGGCCAAACTAGGTCTATCTGTGTACAATAAGATGTAAATGTAACCATTTGAACAACATGATTTATTCATAAGGGATTGATAAGAAAGGATAAAGAGAGAGAGACAGAGACAGAGAGAGAGAGGGACAGAGGGGAGAGAGAGGGGGACAGAGAGGGAGAGAGAGGGACAGAGAGAGAGAGAGGGACAGAGAGAGAGAGACAGAGAGAGAGAGAGAGACAGAGAGAGAGACAGAGAGAGAGAGACAGAGAGAGAGAGAGGGACAGAGAGAGAGAGAGAGGGACAGAGAGAGAGAGAGATGGACAGAGGGGAGAGAGAGGGGGACAGAGAGAGAGAGAGAGGGACAGAGGGGAGAGAGAGGGGGAGAGAGAGACATAGAGAGAGAGAGGGACAGAGAGAGAGAGAGGGACAGAGGGGGAGAGAGGGGGAGAGAGAGACACAGAGAGAGAGAGAGGGACAGAGAGAGAGAGGGACAGAGGGGGAGAGAGAGGGACAGAGAGAGAGAGGTACAGAGGGGGAGAGAGGGACAGAGAGGGACAGAGAGATAGAGAGAGGGACAGAGAGAGAGAGAGAGAGAGAGAGAGAGAGAGAGGGAGAGAGAGATGTGACAGAGAGAGAGACAGAGAGATGTGACAGAGAGATGTGACAGAGAGAGAGACAGAGAGATGTGACAGAGAGATGTAGATGTGACAGACTGGCCCTTGCCACAAACAAGTCACTTTCTAACCAGAGAATGTATTTTACTAAGTCATATAGTATGTTTGATACTTTATCATGGTACTGAGACTGAGGGCCATCTGTTGGAAGGAGCAGCAGCAGCAGAAACCAGCAGGGTAAAATCCATAGCCCAGCTTCATTATACAGCAGACCATTCCATTTATACTTGGTTTGGGGGGTTTAAGGAATCAATACGTCCTGAGGTCAAGCCTTCCCCTTCATTAAATGTGGGTCTGAACACCCTGCAATGATGAGACAGAATTACTACACTAGAGGGAGAGAGGGGGAGGGTAGGGAGGGGGGAGGGGAGGGAGGGGGGAGGGGAGGGATGGAGGCAGGCAGGAGGCAGCCTCCCCGCCAATCCCTTTGATTGCCTCTTTAGCATTTCACAGAGATTAAAAGTGTCTGGAAAACTGGCAGAGACTAATCAATGCAGCAGGCACCAGCCTCCCTCCCTGCCTCCCTCCTTGCATCCCTCCCTGCCTCCCTCCCTGCCTCCCTCCTTGCCTCCCTCCCTGCCTCCCTCCCTGACTCCCTCCCTGCCTCCCTCCTTGCCTCCCTCCCTGCCTCCCTCCCTGCCTCCCTCCCTGCCTCCCTCCCTGCCTCCCTCCTTGCCTCCCTCCCTCACTGCCTCCCTCCTTGCCTCCCTCCCTCCCTGCCGCCCTCCTTGCCTCCCTCCCTACCTTTCTAACCTCCCTTTCTCTCTCTCTTTTATCTAACTGTTATTTAATCAAGGGAGCCCACCGAGAGCCCTTCATTCTCAGTGGTGCTCTGAGGACAACAAATTCAACAAAATCAACAGGAACATTCCAATTGTTGTTTTGTTTTTTACTACAGGTTACAATTTAAAAAAAATATAATATTTTAATCAAATAAAAATGCAATTTTCATTAAAAAAATTCAACATTAGACTCCTAAACTGCCCTAGTGACACCAGGGAATCTGCAGATTATTTTAAAAAATGGGGCATTAAAACTGGAGGTAGATTTACCTAAATGGGGCATTAAAACTGGAGGCAGATTTACCTAAATGGGGCATTAAAACTGGAGGCGGATTTACCTAAATGGGGCATTAAAACTGGAGGCAGATTTACCTAAATGGGGCATTAAAACTGGAGGCAGATTTACCTAAATGGGGCATTAAAACTGGAGGCAGATTTACCTAAATGGGGCATTAAAACTGGAGGCAGATTTACCTAAATGGGGCATTAAAACTGGAGGCGGATTTACCTAAATGGGGCATTAAAACTGGAGGCAGATTTACCTAAATGGGGCATTAAAACTGGAGGCAGATTTACCTAAATGGGGCATTAAAACTGGAGGCAGATTTACCTAAATGGGGCATTAAAACTGGAGGCGGATTTACCTAAATGGGACATTAAAACTGGAGGCAGATTTACCTAAATGGGGCATTAAAACTGAAGGTGGATTTACCTAAATGGGGCATTAAAACTGAAGGTGGATTTACCTAAATGGGGCATTAAAACTGGAGGCAGATTTACCTAAATGGGGCATTAAAACTGAAGGTGGATTTACCTAAATGGGGCATTAATTAAAACTGGAGGCGGATTTACCTAAATGGGGCATTAAAACTGAAGGTGGATTTACCTAAATGGGGCATTAAAACTGGAGGCGGATTTACCTAAATGGGGCATTAAAACTGGAGGCAGATTTACCTAAATGGGGCATTAAAACTGGAGGTGGATTTACCTAAATGGGGCATTAAAACTGGAGGCGGATTTACCTAAATGGGGCATTAAAACTGGAGGCAGATTTACCTAAAAGGGGCATTAAAACTGAAGGCGGATTTACCTAAATGGGGCATTAAAACTGAAGGTGGATTTACCTAAATGGGGCATTAAAACTGGAGGCAGATTTACCTAAATGGGGCATTAAAACTGAAGGTGGATTTACCTAAATGGGGCATTAATTAAAACTGGAGGCGGATTTACCTAAATGGGGCATTAATTAAAACTGGAGGCGGATTTACCTAAATGGGGCATTAATTAAAACTGGAGGCGGATTTACCTAAATGGGGCATTATTTAAAACTGGAGGCGGATTTACCTAAATGGGGCATTAAAACCCGGAGGCGGATTTACCTAAATGGGGCATTAAAACTGGAGTCAGATTTACCTAAATGGGGCATTAATTATAACTGGAGGCGGATTTACCTAAATGGGGCATTAAAACTGGAGGAGGATTTACCTAAATGGGGCATTAAAACTGAAGGCGGATTTACCTAAATGGGGCATTAAAACTGGAGGCAGATTTACCTAAATGGGGCATTAAAACTGGAGGCAGATTTACCTAAATGGGGCATTGAAACTGGAAACGGATTTACCTAAATGGGGCATTAAAACTGGAGGCAGATTTACCTAAGTTCAGTGGAGACCAGAGGAACCTCAAGCGATCAACCAACCTTGTGAACGGGTTTGGCATCTCTGAGGATTCTAAATAGCTTCTACCCCCAAGCCATAAGACTCCTGAACAGCTAATCAAATGACTACCCCACGCTGTTGCTACTCTCTGTTATCATCTATGCATAGTCACTTTAATAACTCTACCTACATGTACATACTACCTCAATTACCTCGACACCGGTGTCCCTGCACATTGACTCTGTACCGGTACCCCTTGTATATAGCCTCCACATTGACTCTGTCCCGGTACCCCCTGTATATAGCCTCCACATTGACTCTGTACAGGTACCCCCTGTATACAGCCTCCACATTGACTCTGTACTGGTACCCCCTGTATATAGCCTCCACATTGACTCTGTCCCGGTACCCCCTGTATATAGCCTCCACATAGACTCTGTACCGGTACCCCCTGTATATAGTCTCCACATTGACTCTGTACCGGTACCCCCTGTATATAACCTCCACATTGACTCTGTACCGTAACACCCTGTATATAGCCTCCACATTGACTCTGTACCGGTACCCCCTGTATATAACCTCCACATTGACTCTGTACCGTAACACCCTGTATATAGTCTCCACATTGACTCTGTACCGGTACCCCCTGTATATAGCCTCCACATTGACTCTGTACCGGTACCCCCTGTATATAGCCTCCACATTGACTCTGTACCGGTACCCCCTGTATATAGCCTCCACATTTACTCTGTACCGGTACCCCCTGTATATAACCTCCACATTGACTCTGTACCGTAACACCCTGTATATAGCCTCCACATTGACTCTGTACCGGTACCACTGTATATAGCCTCCACATTGACTCTGTACCGGTACCCCCTGTATATAGCCTCCACATTGACTCTGTACCGGTACCACTGTATATAGCCTCCACATTGACTCTGTACCGGTACCCCCTGTATATAACCTCCACATTGACTCTGTACCGGTACCCCCTGTATATAGCCTCCACATTGACTCTGTACCGTAACACCCTGTATATAGCCTCCACATTGACTCTGTACCGGTACCACTGTATATAGCCTCTGTACCGGTACCCCCTGTATATAGCCCCCACATTGACTCTGTACCGGTACCACTGTATAAAGCCTCCACATTGACTCTGTACCGTAATACCCTGTATATAACCTCCACATTGACTCTGTACCGTAACACCCCGTATATAGCCTCCACATTGACTCTGTACCGTAATACCCTGTATATAGCCTCCATATTGACTTTGTACCGTAATACCCTGTATATAGCCTCCACATTGACTCTGTACCAGTACCCCCTGTATATAGCCTCCACATTGACTCTGTACCGGTACCTCCTGCATATAGCCTCCACATTGACTCTGTACCAGTACCCCCTGTATATAGCCTCCACATTGACTTTGTACCGTAATACCCTGTATATAGCCTCCACATTGACTCTGTACCAGTACCCCCTGTATATAGCCTCCACATTGACTTTGTACCGTAATACCCTGTATAAAGCCTCTATGTTATTTACTGCTGCTCTGTAATTATTTGTTATTCTTATTTCTTACTTTTTTGGCGGGCGGTTTCTTAAAACTGCATTGTTTATTAAGGGATTGTAAGTCAGCCTTTCACGGTAACACTGTCAACCTGTTGTATTCGGCGTGTGACAAATACAATGTGATTTGATGTGTTTAATACTTCAACAGTGAAGGCAGGTAGATCAGAAGATGTAGTCGAGCTTTGTAAACAAAAAAGGGAAATAAGGAAGTGATCTACGGGACTTTAATGAGGACCAGATACAGGATGTAGTGATGAGTAGGAAGTGATCTACTGGACTTTAATGAGGACCAGACAACCTTTAGATACAGGATGTAGTGATGAGTAGGAAGTGATCTACGGGACTTTAATGAGGACCAGATACAGGATGTAGTGATGAGTAGGAAGTGATCTACTGGACTTTAATGAGGACCAGACAACCTTTAGATACAGGATGTAGTGATGAGTAGGAAGTGATCTACTGGACTTTAATGAGGACCAGATACAGGATGTAGTGATGAGTAGGAAGTGATCTACTGGACTTTAATGAGGACCAGACAACCTTTAGATACAGGATGTAGTGATGAGTAGGAAGTGATCTACTGGACTTTAATGAGGACCAGATACAGGATGTAGTGATGAGTAGGAAGTGATCTACTGGACTTAAATGAGGACCAGATACAGGATGTAGTGATGAGTAGGAAGTGATCTACTGGACTTTAATGAGGACCAGATACAGGATGTAGTGATGAGTAGGAAGTGATCTACTGGACTTTAATGAGGACCAGATACAGGATGTAGTGATGAGTAGGAAGTGATCTACTGGACTTTAATGAGGACCAGATACAGGATGTAGTGATGAGTAGGAAGTGATCTACGGGACTTTAATGAGGACCAGACAACCTTTAGATACAGGATGTAGTGATGAGTAGGAAGTGATCTACTGGACTTTAATGAGGGCCAGATACAGGATGTAGTGATGAGTATTAAAACTGTCACCTGTGATAAAACCATTGGCACTATGGTAGACTGAATCCAAAGGTTTAAGAGTAGTGACTGATGCATTCTGGTAAATGGTGTCACCGTACTCCACAATAGGCAGTAAAGTTGACTGTATAATCTGCGCCTTACTTTTTAGGGAGTTGCCAGATCTGTTTCTAAAAATGAAGGCTAGATATTTATTCATTGGATGATTCTTCCATCGATCGGAGTCCCGGCCTACAAAAATCTGGGCATTTGGACTTCAGTTGAAAAGCTAAGATCTAGCTCATCCGCTCATCCGTATGTCCAAAGTCCAAATGCCCAGATATTTGTAGGCCGGGAATCCGATCGATGGGGAGAACCATCCAATGAATAAATATCTAGTCAATCTGAAACATTCTGGAGAGAAGTTGAGAACAACATACAGAATGTTTAGTCTTGGCCACATTAAGTACCCGTTATAAACCAACCAGGGCCTTCTGTAAGGTAACAAGATCATATTGCAGCTCTATTTACATTGGGGGTAATGGAATACATAACAGTGTTGTCTACCTAGGAGATGTTACACGTTTAAACAGACTAATATTATTTATATATTCAGAGCATTCAGAAAGTATTCAGACCCCTTGACATAACAGTGTTGTCTACCTGGGAGATATTACACCTTTAAACAGACTAATATTATTCATATATTCAGAGCATTCAGAAAGTATTCAGACCCCTTGACATAACAGTGTTGTCTACCTGGGAGATATTACACGGTTAAACAGACTAATATTATTTATATATTCAGAGCATTCAGAAAGTATTCAGACCCCTTGACATAACAGTGTTGTCTACCTGGGAGATATCACACCTTTAAACAGACTAATATTATTCATATATTCAGAGCATTCAGAAAGTATTCAGACCCCTTGTGTAACGGTTTTCTTTGGGTGAAGTAGAGTCGGACCAAAATGCAGCGTGGTTGTTATTCATGTTTTTTAACAAAGAAACAAACTAACAAAACAATAAACGTGCGAAAACCTAACAGCCTTATCTGGTGACAACAAAACACAGAGAGACAGGAACAATCACCCACGAAACACCCAAAGAATATGGCTGCCTAAATATGGTTCCCAATCAGAGACAACGATAAACACCTGCCTCTGATTGAGAACCACTTCAGACAGCCATAGACTTAACTAGAACACCCCACTAAGCTACAATCCCAATACCAACACATCACATACAAAAACCCATGCCACACCCTGGCCTGACCAAATAAATGAAGATAAACACAAAATACTTCGACCAGGGCGTGACACCTTGACTTTTTCCAGGTTTTGTTACGTTACAGCCTTATTCTAAATTTGATTAAATATGTTTTCCACCCCCCCCCCCCCATCATCAATCTACCCACAATACCTCATAATGACAAATCAAAAATAGATTTTATAGACATTTTTGAAAATCTAAATGAAATGATTGACTGTCAATACTGCTGCTGCGTCATAATTGGTTTCCAAGACATCATTCAAGTCTGCTACATGGCTACATGGCTACATGGCTACATGGCTACATGGCTACATGTCTACATGGCTACATGGCTACATGGCTACATGTCTACATGTCTACATGGCTACATGGCTACATGGCTACATGACTCCTATATATTGTCTCAATATGAATGGTTAGAAGTCAGGGGGGATATAAGAGGTTAAAGGTCAGGGGGGATATAAGAGGTTAGAAGTCAGGAGGGATATAAGAGGTTAGAAGTCAGGGGGGATATAAGAGGTTAGAAGTCAGGGGGGATATAAGAGGTTAGAAGTCAGGGCGGATATAAGAGGTCAGAGGTCAGGGGGGATATAAGAGGTTAAAGGTCAGGGGGGATATAAGAGGTTAGAAGTCAGGGGGGATATAAGAGGTTAGAAGTCAGGGGGGATATAAGAGGTTAGAGGTCAAGGGAGATATAAGAGGTTAAAGGTCAGGGGGGATATAAGAGGTTAGAAGTCAGGGGGGATATAAGAGGTTAGAAGTCAAGGGAGATATAAGAGGTTAGAAGTCAGGGGGGATATAAGAGGTTAGAAGTCAGGGGGGATATAAGAGGTTAGAAGTCAGGGGGGATATAAGAGGTTAGAAGTCAGGGGAGATATAAGAGATTAGAAGTCAGGGGGGATATAAGAGGTTAGAAGTCAGGGGAGATATAAGTCAGGGGGGATATAAGAGGTCAGAGGTCAGGGGGGATATAAGAGGTTAAAGGTCAGGGGGGATATAAGAGGTTAGAAGTCAGGGGGGATATAAGAGGTTAGAAGTCAGGGGGGATATAAGAGGTTAGAGGTCAAGGGAGATATAAGAGGTTAAAGGTCAGGGGGGATATAAGAGGTTAGAAGTCAGGGGGGATATAAGAGGTTAGAAGTCAAGGGAGATATAAGAGGTTAGAAGTCAGGGGGGATATAAGAGGTTAGAAGTCAGGGGGGATATAAGAGGTTAGAAGTCAGGGGGGATATAAGAGGTTAGAAGTCAGGGGAGATATAAGAGATTAGAAGTCAGGGGGGATATAAGAGGTTAGAAGTCAGGGGAGATATAAGTCAGGGGGGATATAAGAGGTTAGAAGTCAGGGGAGATATAAGAGGTTAGAAGTCAAGGGAGATATAAGAGGTTAGAAGTCAGGGGGGATATAAGAGGTTAGAAGTCAGGGGAGATATAAGTCAGGGGGGATATACAGTGGGGCAAAAAAGTTTTTAGTCAGCCACCAATTGTGCAAGTTCTCCCACTTAAAAAGATGAGAGAGGCCTGTAATCTTCATCATAGGTACACTTCAACTATGACAGACAAAATGAGAAAAAAAATTCCAGAAAATCACATTGTAGGATTTTTAATGAATTTATTTGCAAATTATGGTGGAAAATAAGTATTTGGTCACCTACAGTGCCTTGCGAAAGTATTCGGCCCCCTTGAACTTTGCGACCTTTTGCCACATTTCAGGCTTCAAACATAAAGATATAAAACTGTATTTTTTTGTGAAGAATCAACAACAAGTGGGACACAATCATGAAGTGGAACGACATTTATTGGATATTTCAAACTTTTTTAACAAATCAAAAACCGAAAAATTGGGCGTGCAAAATTATTCAGCCCCTTTACTTTCAGTGCAACAAACTCTCTCCAGAAGTTCAGTGAGGATCAGGAGTGGCTTCGTAAGAAGCATTTCAAGGTCCTGGAGTGGCCTAGCCAGTCTCCAGATCTCAACCCAATAGAAAATCTTTGGAGGGAGTTGAAAGTCTGTGTTGCCCCAAAACATCACTACTCTAGAGGTGATCTGCATGGAGGAATGGGCCAAAATACCAGCAACAGTGTGTGAAAACCTTGTGAAGACTTACAGAAAACGTTTGACCTCTGTCATTGCCAACAAAGGGTATATAACAAATTATTGAGATAAACTTTTGTTATTGACCAAATACTTATTTTCCACCATAATTAGCAAATCAATTAATTAAAAATCCTACAATGTGATTTTCTGGATTTTTTTTCTCATTTTGTCTGTCATAGTTGAAGTGTACCTATGATGAAAATTACAGGCCTCGCTCATCTTTTTAAGTGGGAGAACTTGCACAATTGGTGGCTGACTAAATATTTTTTTGCCCCACTATAAGAGGTTAGAAGTCAGGGGGGATATAAGAGGTTAGAAGTCAGGGGAGATAAGAGGTTAGAAGTCAGGAGGGATATAAGTCAGTTCCCATTAGGGTTTGCAGTAAGTCTTAACTATTTCCATATTGTAATGACTCTAACCAGACCCAGGGCTTTGGTAGACTCTCTCTGTCTCTCTCTCTCTCTCTCTCTCTGTCTCTCTCTCTCTGTCTCTCTCTCTCTCTCTGTCTCTCTCTCTCTCTCTCTGTCTCTCTTTCTCTCTCTCTCTCTCTCTCCCTCTCTCTCTCTCTCTCTCTCTCTCTCTCTCTCTCTCTCTCTCTGTCTCTCTCTCTCTCTCTGTCTCTCTTTCTCTCTCTCTCTCTCCCTCTCTCTCTCTCTCTCTCTCTCTCTCTCTCTCTCTCTCTCTCTCTCTCTCTCTCTCTCACATAACATTAATTGTCTGATTCTTCATTAGACCAGACCCCCTTTGTTTAGAGAGCCGTGTACTGTCATCATTTAGACAGATCACACACAGGCGCACACACCCACACACACAAACACACACACACAAACCCCACTGACAACCTGTCAGATCAGAACTATAAAGACTAATTAAACCCAGAGACGTGGAGATGTTTTCCACCCCGTTATGCATGAATTAGACTACGTCCCAAAATGGCACCCTATTCCCATTTATAGTGCACTACTTATGACCATGGACCACTCGGGCACTGGTCAAAAGTAGTGCACCATGTAGGGACTAGGGTGCCGTTTGGGATCCCATGTTATGATATGATGTCCATAGGCCCAGAGAGGCACAAAGCACAGCGTTCTAATACACCTGGTCAAAAGTAGTGCACTTACGTAGGGACTAGGGTGCCGTTTGGGATCCCGGTTATGATATGCGGTCTATTACACCTGATCAAAAGGGAGGTGGATAATTCATTTAATTATTTATTTTAAAAAGGATTAAAAAAAAGAAGAACGAGAAAAAAAAACGATATTGTTTGAGTTAATCTTTGTCTTCATCTTCGTTCTACTGATGACTTCTACACTAAGTGATATCATGGTGGATTTTTTTTAATTCCCCAACTGCTATAGGGAATTATCTCTCTCTCTCTCGCTGTCTCTTCAAAGAAAGATCTGGGGACTTTTCTTTATCAGTGATTAAAACATTTCAATAAACCATTAATCTTTCACGTAAAAGCATCCCTCCAGCTGAATACGACTCGTCGTCCATTTAATATTCAGTATAATTAAAATCCCTACATTAAGTATTTCTTAATTCCCTTATTACTTTATTTAATAATACATTTAAAAAATATATAAAAAATAAGGAAATGAATCACGTCAAGGTTTGAAGTCAAACCTCTCTCTCACAGATGGAGTCTGGAAAGGGCAGTTGGTACCACTGAGGACATGAATACAACATCTTAGTCAGAGGAACATGGAAACGGCAGGGGAGTATTGGTACCACTGAATACAACATCTTAGCCAGAGGAAGATGGAAACGGCAGGGGAGTGTTGGTACCACTGAATACAACATCTTAGTCACAGGAAGATGGGAACAGCAGGGGAGTGTTGGTACCACTGAATAAAACATCTTAGTCAGAGGAAGATGGAAACAGCAGGGGAGTGTTGGTACCACTGAATACAACATCTTAGTCAGAGGAAGATGGAAACGGCAGGGGAGTGTTGGTACCACTGAATACAACATCTTAGTCACAGGAAGATGGAAACGGCAGGGGAGTGTTGGTACCACTGAATACAACATCTTAGTCAGAGGAAGATGGAAACGGCAGGGGAGTGTTGGTACCACTGAGGACATGAATACAACATCTTAGCCAGAGGAAGATGGAAATGGCAGGGGAGTGTTGGTACCACTGAATACAACATCTTAGCCAGAGGAAGATGGAAACGGCAGGGGAGTGTTGGTACCACTGAATACAACATCTTAGTCAGAGGAAGATGGAAACGGCAGGGGAGTGTTGGTACCACTGGATACAACATCTTAGTCAGAGGAAGATGGAAACGGCAGGGGAGTGTTGGTACCACTGAATACAACATCTTAGCCAGAGGAAGATGGAAACGGCAGGGGAGTGTTGGTACCACTGAATACTACATCTTAGTCACAGGAAGATGGAAACGGCAGGGGAGTGTTGGTACCACTGAGGACATGAATACAACATCTTAGCCAGAGGAAGATGGAAACGGCAGGGGAGTGTTGGTACCACTGAATACAACATCTTAGCCAGA
The DNA here is from genome assembly GCF_057628025.1 of Oncorhynchus mykiss. Classification (NCBI taxonomy): domain Eukaryota; kingdom Metazoa; phylum Chordata; class Actinopteri; order Salmoniformes; family Salmonidae; genus Oncorhynchus; species Oncorhynchus mykiss. Next base: position 81,517,804 of record NC_143036.1, on the reverse strand, counting down.
GGAAGATGGAAACGGCAGGGGAGTGTTGGTACCACTGAATACAACATCTTAGTCAGAGGAAGATGGAAACGGCAGGGGAGTGTTGGTACCACTGAGGACATGAATACAACATCTTAGCCAGAGGAAGATGGAAACGGCAGGGGAGTGTTGGTACCACTGAATACAACATCTTAGCCAGAGGAAGATGGAAACAGCAGGGGAGTGTTGGTACCACTGAATACAACATCTTAGTCAGAGGAAGATGGAAACGGCAGGGGAGTGTTGGTACCACTGGATACAACATCTTAGTCAGAGGAAGATGGAAACGGCAGGGGAGTGTTGGTACCACTGAATACAACATCTTAGCCAGAGGAAGATGGAAACGGCAGGGGAGTGTTGGTACCACTGAATACTACATCTTAGTCAGAGGAAGATGGAAACGGCAGGGGAGTGTTGGTACCACTGAATACAACATCTTAGTCACAGGAAGATGGAAACGGCAGGGGAGTGTTGGTACCACTGAATACAACATCTTAGTCAGAGGAAGATGAAAACAGCAGGGGAGTGTTGGTACCACTGAATACAACATCTTAGTCAGAGGAAGATGGGATGCCAACAGTTCTAGGCCCGTGTTAACAGACTACACATTATGAATCGCTTGTTTTTTAATCGTTGTGACGTTTACACTATAAGATAGTAAGATAGTGATGTCTTCTCTAATACATGGTCTGATAGGATAATGAGGAGGGGGGTGGTTAGGGGATGTAGTCAAATACAGCGTTCCCTATTGGTGGAGAAATACATTGTCTGAATACAGCGTTCCCTATTGGTGGAGAAATACATTGTCTGAATACGACGTTCCCTATTGGTGGAGAAATACGTTGTGTTGTAATGTCTGAATACAGCATTCCCTATTGGTGGAGAAATACATTGTGTTGTAATGTCTGAATACAGCGTTCCCTATTGGTGGAGAAATACGTTGTGTTGTAATGTCTGAATACAGCGTTCCCTATTGGTGGAGAAATACGTTGTGTTGTAATGTCTGAATACAGCGTTCCCTATTGGTGGAGAAATACATTGTGTTGTAATGCTCTATCCTCTTTTCCCTGATAATGGCATGATGATAATGGCATGATGATAATGATTCTATAGGCAGAGGCTTTAACATGTTCATCAGGAAACAGAAGGGAGGAAAACCTTCATTGTTTTTTTGGCACAGAATCAAAGAGAGTTGTTTGGTCGGCCAGTCGGTCGTCTATAAACGTACAAACTGCTGCCAGAATACTTTCTTGTATTGTTTGTTTCTATCCTCAGTGTTTCTATCCTCAGTGTTTCTGTCCTCAGTGTTTCTATCCTCAGTGTTTCTATCCTCAGTGTTTCTATCCTCAGTGTTTCTGTCCTCAGTGTTTCTATCCTCAGTGTTTCTATCCTCAGTGTTTCTGTCCTCAGTGTTTCTATCCTCAGTGTTTCTGTCCTCAGTGTTTCTATCCTCAGTGTTTCTATCCTCAGTGTTTCTATCCTCAGTGTTTCTATCCTCAGTGTTTCTATCCTCAGTGTTTCTATCCTCAGTGTTTCTATCCTCAGTGTTTCTGTCCTCAGTGTTTATGTCCTCAGTGTTTCTATCCTCAGTGTTTCTATCCTCAGTGTTTCTATCCTCAGTGTTTCTATCCTCAGTGTTTCTATCCTCAGTGTTTCTATCCTCAGTGTTTCAGTGTTTCTATCCTCAGTGTTTCAGTGTTTCTATCCTCAGTGTTTCTATCCTCAGTGTTTCTATCCTCAGTGTTTCAGTGTTTCTATCCTCAGTGTTTCTATCCTCAGTGTTTCTATCCTCAGTGTTTCAGTGTTTCTATCCTCAGTGTTTCTATCCTCAGTGTTTCTATCCTCAGTGTTTCAGTGTTTCTATCCTCAGTGTTTCTATCCTCAGTGTTTCTATCCTCAGTGTTTCAGTGTTTCTATCCTCAGTGTTTCTATCCTCAGTGTTTCTGTCCTCAGTGTTTCTATCCTCAGTGTTTCTATCCTCAGTGTTTCTATCCTCAGTGTTTCTATCCTCAGTGTTTCTATCCTCAGTGTTTCTGTCCTCAGTGTTTCTGTCCTCAGTGTTTCTATCCTCAGTGTTTCTGTCCTCAGTGTTTCTATCCTCAGTGTTTCTATCCTCAGTGTTTCTGTCCTCAGTGTTTCTATCCTCAGTGTTTCTATCCTCAGTGTTTCTATCCTCAGTGTTTCTATCCTCAGTGTTTCTATCCTCAGTGTTTCTATCCTCAGTGTTTCTATCCTCAGTGTTTCAGTGTTTCTATCCTCAGTGTTTCTATCCTCAGTGTTTCTATCCTCAGTGTTTCTATCCTCAGTGTTTCTATCCTCAGTGTTTCTGTCCTCAGTGTTTCTATCCTCAGTGTTTCTATCCTCAGTGTTTCTATCCTCAGTGTTTCTATCCTCAGTGTTTCTATCCTCAGTGTTTCTATCCTCAGTGTTTCTGTCCTCAGTGTTTCTATCCTCAGGTTTTCTATCCTCAGTGTTTCTATCCTCAGTGTTTCTATCCTCAGTGTTTCTATCCTCAGTGTTTCTGTCCTCAGTGTTTCTATCCTCAGTGTTTCTATCCTCAGTGTTTCAGTGTTTCTATCCTCAGTTTTTGTATCCTCAGTGTTTCAGTGTTTCTATCCTCAGTGTTTCAGTGTTTCAGTGTTTCTATCCTCAGTGTTTCAGTGTTTCTATCCTCAGTGTTTCTATCCTCAGTGTTTCAGTGTTTTTATCCTCAGTGTTTCAGTGTTTCTATCCTCAGTGTTTCAGTCTTTCTATCCTCAGTGTTTCAGTGTTTCTATCCTCAGTGTTTCAGTGTTTCAGTGTTTCTATCCTCAGTGATTCTATCCTCAGTGTTTCAGTGTTTCAGTGTTTCTATCCTCAGTGTTTCTATCCTCAGTGTTTCAGTGTTTCAGTGTTTCTATCCTCAGTGTTTCAGTGTTTCTATCCTCAGTGTTTCAGTGTTTGTATCCTCAGTGTTTCAGTGTTTCTATCCTCAGTGTTTCTATCCTCAGTGTTTCAGTGTTTCAGTGTTTCTATCCTCAGTGTTTCAGTGTTTCTATCCTCAGTGTTTCAGTGTTTGTATCCTCAGTGTTTCAGTGTTTCAGTGTTTCTATCCTCAGTGTTTCAGTGTTTCTATCCTCAGTGTTTCAGTCTTTCTATCCTCAGTGTTTCTATCCTCAGTGTTTCAGTGTTTCTACCCTCAGTGTTTCTATCCTCAGTGTTTCAGTGTTTTTATCCTCAGTGTTTCAGTGTTTCTATCCTCAGTGTTTCAGTCTTTCTATCCTCAGTGTTTCAGTGTTTCAATCCTCAGTGTTTCAGTATTTCAATGTTTCTATCCTAAGTGATTCTATCCTCAGTGTTTCAGTGTTTCAGTGTTTCTATCCTCAGTGTTTCTATCCTCAGTGTTTCAGTGTTTCAGTGTTTCTATCCTCAGTGTTTCAGTGTTTCTATCCTCAGTGTTTCAGTGTTTGTATCCTCAGTGTTTCAGTGTTTCTATCCTCAGTGTTTCAGTGTTTCAGTGTTTCTATCCTCAGTGTTTCAGTGTTTCTATCCTCAGTGTTTCAGTGTTTGTATCCTCAGTGTTTCAGTGTTTCTATCCTCAGTGTTTCTATCCTCAGTGTTTCAGTGTTTCAGTGTTTGTATCCTCAGTGTTTTAGTGTTTCTATCCTCAGTGTTTCTATCCTCAGTGTTTCTATCCTCAGTGTTTCTATCCTCAGTGTTTCTATCCTCAGTGTTTCTATCCTCAGTGTTTCAGTGTTTGTATCCTCAGTGTTTCAGTGTTTCTATCCTCAGTGTTTCAGTGTTTCTATCCTCAGTGTTTCTATCATCAGTGTTTCTATTCTCAGTGTTTATATCCTCAGTGTTTGTATCCTCAGTGTTTCAGTGTTTCTATCCTCAGTGTTTCAGTGTTTCAGTGTTTGTATCCTCAGTGTTTCTATCATAAAGTGTTGTCACCACTTTAAAACCAACCTTCTATCCCTCCCCCTTTCTCTCTCTTTCTCATACAAGGAAACTCAAGCACCAAAAAAATTGAAACAAAGGAATACGACATCCCTCCCTCCCTCCCTCCCTCCCTTCCTCCCTCCCTCCCTGTCTCCTTCCCTCCCTCCCTCCCTCTTCCCATCCCTCCACTCGTGTTTGGAGTGTAATGAGATGGTACTGTGATGTTAAAAGCTCTGAAGCCATCCCATAATTACCATGTTGTGCTTTAGAGAAGCTTGGCCACCATTAACCTTCCTCCAACACTACAATTCACTGCACACCGCCTACCGACAATTACCTCCCCAATAATACCCAGGCTGTGTCACAAATGCCACCCTGTTTCCTTTGTAGTGTACTGCTCTCGACCAGGGCCCATAGGGACCTGGTCAAAAGTAGTGCACTATATAGGGAATAGTGTGCCATTTATGACACACCCTACAATCTTTAGTTTTGCGTGTGTTCTTGACTCTGCGTAATTAAATTTGGCTTTTCACATGTAATGTGGAAATGTTGAGGAGGGGTCAAAGACGGTCACCTGTAATCACTGTTCATCACAAAAAAACTGAAGTGGGGTTCACACACACACACACACACACACACACACACACACACACACACACACACACACACACACACACACACACACACCACTAAGTAATGGTAATGAGAGGGGGTCAGCGTCGCTCTCAGAGAGGTCAAGGATAAACTGCCATTGTGTTGTGTTACTACAGCCTCCTCTAGAAGGAATCTGATGAGATAAAGAGAAATACAATTAATTACAATCGTTGAATTGAAAGGCAAATGGCATTTTATCCTTTAATGTGAAGTTTTGACCCCGAGAGATGAAATCAATTAACCTCCGTACTTTAGTTCCTGTTTTCTGTCCTGTTTTTTGGAGTGCGGCTCCCAGAGAGCGGCCATGTTGAATACTATTAACCAACGTTATTAACCCTCACTCTTTACTGGGTCAGAATTAAAGTGTTTCAGAGTGGATGTGTACCATGATGACGCAACTGTGCTCGATGTTAAACTAAAAACCAACGGCGCTCTGAATAGCGAAGGACATAGTGAGGTGAACTTTTGTTGAGGGTATTTTTTTTAGCTAAGTTAATTGATTGAGTGAAGGTTTAAAAAAAAAAAAATGGAAATCCTAAAAGTACTTTACATTTTATCAGGATGATGAGGGCAGATGAGACTACACCCTTCACCAGGGTTGAACTATATCCCTCTATAGTCCAATACATAATGAGACTACACCCTTGAATCAGAGTTGATCTTTATCCCTCTATAGTCCAATACATAATGAGACTACACCCTTGAATCAGAGTTTAACTTTATCCCTCTATAGTCCAATACATAATGAGACTACACCCTTGAATCAGAGTTGAACTTTATCCCTCTATAGTCCAACACATAATGAGACTACACCCTTCACCTGGTAGGAAATTGATCCCTCTATA
>NC_143036.1:81439866-81504866 GCF_057628025.1 Oncorhynchus mykiss | reverse complement strand
TGTGTGATTTCCACCAATTAGGAGTTGGCATTGCCTACTAATTGGCTGATGACGTCATCGGTGTCATGATTTTTCACCAATTAGGAGTCGGCATTGCCTACTAATTGGCTGATGACGTCATCGGTGTCGTGATTTTTCACCAATTAGGAGTTGGCATTGAAAACACTAAATCTTCCTCAATTACTCTACTACAAAACATAGAAACGTGCCATTTCAACACATGTTGATGTTGGGTTGGTGCTGGAGGTGATGTTTAATATGAAGATAATATGAACATTTAGAGGCGTTGGCAAAACCTCCCCAAAGGGACACATGCTAAAAAATACCCAGTAATTCACGACTCATTTCTTTAAAGTCCTACGAGGAGAAACACATAAAAAATTTCCCAGACATGTTTACAGAAGAGCCCACACGCAGCCGTTTTAATTACATTTTTAAATAATCTCTTTATGTCTAATAAATCACTCTGTTACTGATTTGATTTCCCCTGAAACCTCCTTTGACTCCTGAATTGCTCTGTCTGATCGTGTGGGCTTTAGAAAACACATTTGATGATATTTACATACACAGCCCTATTTGGCTGATAGGATGGTCTAGAGGGTTTCAAAGGGTTCACTTACTTTCTGTTACCACTTTACATTTAGTCCCAAACCAAACAGTCTTTATAGTTACCTCCATCATGCCTCCAACAAGCCTCCAACATGCCTCCAACATGCCTCCATCATGCCTCCATCATGCCTCCAACAAGCCTCCAACATGCCTCCATCATGCCTCCATCATGCCTCCAACAAGCCTCCAACATGCCTCCATCATGCCTCCATCATGCCTCCAACACGCCTCCATCATGCCTCCATCATGCCTCCATCATGCCTCCAACACGCCTCCATCGTGCCTCCAACAAGCCTCCAACACGCCTCCAACAAGCCTCCAACATGGCCTCCAACACCCCTCCAACACGGCCTCCAACACGCCTCCATCATGCCTCCAACACGCCTCCATCATGCCTCCAACACGCCTCCATCATGCCTCCAACACGCCTCCATCATGCCTCCAACAAGCCTCCAACATGCCTCCAGCATGCCTCCATCATGCCTCCAACAAGCCTCCATCATGCCTCCAACACGCCTCCAACACGCCTCCATCATGCCTCCAACACGCCTCCATCATGCCTCCATCATGCCTCCAACACGCCTCCATCATGCCTCCAGCAAGCCTCCAACAAGCCTCCAACACGCCTCCAACAAGCCTCCAACATGCCTCCAACATGCCTCCAACAAGCCTCCATCATGCCTCCAACAAGCCTCCAACAAGCCTCCAACATGCCTCCAACATGCCTCCATCATACCTCCAACACGCCTCCATCATGCCTCCAACAAGCCTCCAACACGCCTCCAACAAGCCTCCAACATGCCTCCAGCATGCCTCCATCATACCTCCAACACGCCTCCATCATGCCTCCAACAAGCCTCCAACACGCCTCCAACATGCCTCCAACATGCCTCCATCATGCCTCCAACAAGCCTCCAACACGCCTCCAACAAGCCTCCAACACGGCCTCCATCACACCACCAACACGGCATCCAACACGCCTCCAACACAGCCTCCAACACCCCTCCAACACGCCTCCAACACACCTCCATCACGGCCTCCATCACACCACCACCACGCCCCCCATCATCCTGGCCACCACAACCCCGTGGCTGTGTGGCAAAAACTGACTTCTTTCACTGCAAACCTCCCAGAATTCACCACTCTGTGTTTCCGTCTCGCCGTACCTCAGCCTCGCCCTGCGGGGAGGAGAAGAAGGGAGGGAAAGGGGGAGGAGAGGAGAGGAAGATGGATAGAGCATACCTGCCACTCGCCTCCGTGCGCTCCAGCAGCTTGATGCCAGGGAAGCTAATGGCTCTCCGGGGAGGAGGCGAATGAAACAGCGTGGTGGGCTCCCTCCCTCGCCACCTAATGAATTCAAAGGCACGTGCTCCCACACCATCTCACTCAGACACTTTAAAGCCCCTGCACTGGGTGTGTGTGTGTGTGTGTGTGTGTGTGTAAAAACCAAAGCCCCCCCCCCCCTAGTAGAGGTGTGTGGGTAAAATCACTGGGGAAGCCAAGCCAGTTAAAAAGCCATATTATAACCACCTACGTGGTAATAATTGTGTTGTTTGCTCTGATACCCGTTAGTTCACCACAGTGATTTACAATGAGGCCCGTGACAACAAAAAGGACATCAACACAAGCTAGCTACAGCAGGACATCAACACAAGCAAACTGCTGTAGGACATCGACACAAGCTAGCTGCAGCAGGACATCAACACAAGCTAGCTGCAGCAGGACATCAACACAAGCAAACTGCTGTAGGACATCAACACAAGCAAACTACTGTAGGACATCAACACAAGCGAACTGCTGTAGGACATCAACACAAGCTAGCTACAGCAGGACATCAACACAAGCTAGCTACAGCAGGACATCAACACAAGCTAGCTACTGCAGGACATCAACACTAGCAAACTACTGTAGGACATCAACACAAGCAAACTACTGCAGGACATCAACACAAGCAAACTACTGTAGGACATCAACACAAGCAAACTACTGTAGGACATCAACACAAGCAAACTACTGCAGGACATCAACACAAGCAAACTACTGTAGGACATCAACACAAGCAAACTACTGCAGGACATCAACACAAGCTAGCTACAGCAGGACATCAACACAAGCAAACTACTGCAGGACATCAACACAAGCAAACCAGAAACAGACTCGTTTTTTTTCTGACAATGAGAACGTTTCGCTAAACAGGATGTGATTTGATTAGTGTGAAGCCAAATCCAAACTGGCTTCCCTTGGGGGGGGGGGGGGGGGGGGGGGTGTTTTGCTGCACTAGGACAACCCACAGTTGAGCTCAGCTAAACACTGATTGGCTAACTATTTTATTTAAATAATTCTATCAAGGTAAGCCAAATGCTTCCTGGCATCGATCAATCAAACGCCACGGTAGCAACATGTTACATACTCTTATGTTCCAGACAGCATCAGATACGTGGTGTACACCTACTGAGACAGAGGGGGCGCTGTTTCCCTCGCACCGACTGTGTGTATACTAATGCTCTGCTGTGGAAAAGAGTGGTAGCAATACCTTGTGTCAGACAGCATCAGATACGTGGTGTACACCTACTGAGACAGAGGGGGCGCTGTTTCCCTCGCACCGACTGTGTGTATACTAATGCTCTGCTGTGGAAAAGAGCGGTAGCAATACCTTGTGTCAGACAGCATCAGATACGTGGTGTACACCTACTGAGACAGAGGGGGCGCTGTTTCCCTCTCACCGAACGTGTGTATACTAATGCTCTGCTGTGGAAAAGAGCGGTAGCAATACCTTGTGTCAGACAGCATCAGATACGTGGTGTACACCTACTGAGACAGAGGGGGCGCTGTTTCCCTCTCACCTACTGTGTGTATACTAATGCTCTGCTGTGGAAAAGAGCGGTAGCAATACCTTGTGTCAGACAGCATCAGATACGTGTTGTACACCTACTGAGACAGAGGGGGCGCTGTTTCCCTCGCACCGACTGTGTGTATACTAATGCTCTGCTGTGGAAAAGAGCGGTAACAATACCTTGTGTCAGACAGCATCAGATACGTGGTGTACACCTACTGAGACAGAGGGGGCGCTGTTTCCCTCGCACCGACTGTGTGTATACTAATGCTCTGCTGTGGAAAAGAGCGGTAGCAATACCTTGTGTCAGACAGCATCAGATACGTGGTGTACACCTACTGAGACAGAGGGGGCGCTGTTTCCCTCGCACCGAACGTTTGTATACTAATGCTCTGCTGTGGAAAAGAGAGGTAGCAATACCTTGTGTCAGACAGCATCAGATACACCTACTGAGACAGAGGGGGCGCTGTTTCCCTCGCACCGAACGTGTGTATACTAATGCTCTGCTGTGGAAAAGAGAGGTAGCAATACCTTGTGTCAGACAGCATCAGATACGTGTTGTACACCTACTGAGACAGAGGGGGCGCTGTTTCCCTCGCACCGAACGTTTGTATACTAATGCTCTGCTGTGGAAAAGAGAGGTAGCAATACCTTGTGTCAGACAGCATCAGATACATGTTGTACACCTACTGAGACAGAGGGGGCGCTGTTTCCCTCGCACCGACTGTGTGTATACTAATGCTCTGCTGTGGAAAAGAGCGGTAGCAATACCTTGTTTCAGACAGCATCAGATACATGGTGTACACCTACTGAGACAGAGGGGGCGCTGTTTCCCTCGCACCGACTGTGTGTATACTAATGCTCTGCTGTGGAAAAGAGCGATAGCAATACCTTGTGTCAGACAGCATCAGATACACCTACTGAGACAGAGGGGGCGCTGTTTCCCTCGCACCGAACGTGTGTATACTAATGCTCTGCTGTGGAAAAGAGAGGTAGCAATACCTTGTGTCAGACAGCATCAGATACGTGTTGTACACCTACTGAGACAGAGGGGGCGCTGTTTCCCTCGCACTGACTGTGTGTATACTAATGCTCTGCTATGGAAAAGAGAGGTAGCAATACCTTGTGTCAGACAGCATCAGATACGTGTTGTACACCTACTGAGACAGAGGGGGCGCTGTTTCCCTCACACTGACTGTGTGTATACTAATGCTCTGCTGTGGAAAAGAGAGGTAGCAATACCTTGTGTCAGACAGCATCAGATACGTGGTGTACACCTACTGAGACAGAGGGGGCGCTGTTTCCCTCGCACCGACTGTGTGTATACTAATGCTCTGCTGTGGAAAAGAGCGATAGCATTACCTTGTTTCAGACAGCATCAGATACGTGGTGTACACCTACTGAGACAGAGGGGGCGCTGTTTCCCTCGCACCGACTGTGTGTATTCTAATGCTCTGCTGTGGAAAAGAGCGATAGCAATACCTTGTTTCAGACAAAGGGATTTGACTGCTCTGCTATGTACTCGCTGTATGCTACGGTACTGTGTGTGTGTGTGTGTGTGTGTGTGTGTGTGTGTGTGTGTGTGTGCTATAGCACGGTAGCACAGCTGAATGGCTCCTATTTGACGACAGATAAACAGACACCAATTAAATTATTCCACAAGGCTTGGAGCTTTAGCCCAGTGGATCCCAAAGTAGAACCCAGGGTGAATCCCAAACGCAACCCTGGCTTGGAGCTTTAGCCCAGTGGACCCCGAAGTAAAACCCAGGGTGAATCCCAAACGCAACCCTGTTCCCGATGTAGTGCACTTCTTTTGACTTCGTCTCTGGACCCAAAGTGTTGCACTGCACTTTCTTTAAAGGGCTTCATTTTATCGCGATTTAAATTTAAAGGTAATTTCTGATGGAGCCGAAACATTTCCGCGTTGACCGTGATTACAGTCTCCTCTAACGTGGGAACGTTGTGATTACAGTCTCCTCTAACGTGGGAACGTTGTGATTACAGTCTCCTCTAACATGGGAACGTTGACCGTGATTACAGTCTCCTCTAACGTGGGAACGTTGTGATTACAGTCTCCTCTAACGTGGGAACGTTGACCGTGATTACAGTCTCCTCTAACGTGGGAACGTTGTGATTACAGTCTCCTCTAACGTGGGAACGTTGTGATTACAGTCTCCTCTAACATGGGAACGTTGACCGTGATTACAGTCTCCTCTAACGTGGGAACGTTGTGATTACAGTCTCCTCTAACGTGGGAACGTTGACCGTGATTACAGTCTCCTCTAACGTGGGAACGTTGACCGTGATTACAGTCTCCTCTAACGTGGGAACGTTGACCGTGATTACAGTCTCCTCTAACGTGGGAACGTTAACAGTGATTACAGTCTCCTCTAACGTGGGAACGTTGGCCGTGATTACAGTCTCCTCTAACGTGGGAACGTTGACCGTGATTACAGTCTCCTCTAACGTGGGAACGTTGACCGTGATTACAGTCTCCTCTAACGTGGGAACATTGACCGTGATTACAGTCTCCTCTAACGTGGGAACGTTGACCGTGATTACAGTCTCCTCTGACGTGGAAACGTTGACCGTGATTACAGTCTCCTCTAACGTGGGAACGTTAACCGTGATTACAGTCTCCTCTAACGTGGGAACGTTGACCGTGATTACAGTCTCCTCTGACGTGGGAAGGTTGACCGTGATTACAGTCTCCTCTGACGTGGGAACGTTGACCGTGATTACAGTCTCCTCTAACGTGGGAACGTTGACCGTGATTACAGTCTCCTCTAACGTGGGAACGTTGACCGTGATTACAGTCTCCTCTGACGTGGGAACATTGACCGTGATTACAGTTTCCTCTAACGTGGGAACATTGACCGTGATTACAGTCTCCTCTAACGTGGGAACATTGCCTTTAAACATGACTGTCCGACTGTAGTGTGTCTCTTCAGCCCTATGGACTGTCAGACTGTAGTGTGTCTTTTCAGCCCTACGGACTATCAGACTGTAGTGTGTCTCTTCAGCTCTATGGACTGTCAGACTGTAGTGTGTCTCTTCACCTGTCAGACTGTAGTGTGTCTCTTCACCTGTCAGACTGTAGTGTGTCTCTTCAGCTCAATGGACTGTCAGACTGTAGTGTGTCTCTTCAGCCCTATGGACTGTCAGACTGTAGTGTGTCTCTTCAGCTCTATGGACTGTCAGACTGTAGTGTGTCTCTTCAGCCCTACGGACTATCAGACTGTAGTGCGTCTCTTCAGCTCTATGGACTGTCAGACTGTAGTGTGTCTCTTCAGCTCTATGGACTGTCAGACTGTAGTGTGTCTCTTCAGCCCTACGGACTGTCAGGCTGTAGTGTGTCTCTTCAGCTCTATGGACTGTCAGACTGTAGTGCGTCTCTTCAGCTCTACGGACTGTCAGGCTGTAGTGTGTCTCTTCAGCTCTACGGACTGTCAGACTGTAGTGTGTCTCTTCAGCTCTATGGACTGTCAGACTGTAGTGTGTCTCTTCAGCTCTACGGACTGTCAGACTGTAGTGTGTCTCTTCACCTGTCAGACTGTAGTGTGTCTCTTCAGCTCTATGGACTGTCAGACTGTAGTGTGTCTCTTCAGTTCTACAGACTGTCAGACTGTAGTGTGTCTCTTCAGCTCTATGGACTGTCAGACTGTAGTGTGTCTCTTCAGCTCTATGGACTGTCAGACTGTAGTGTGTCTCTTCAGCTCTATGGACTGTCAGACTGTAGTGTGTCTCTTCAGCCCTACGGACTGTCAGACTGTAGTGTGTCTCTTCACCTGTCAGACTGTAGTGTATCTCTTCACCTGTCCGACTGTAGTGTGTCTCTTCACCTGTCAGACTGTAGTGTGTCTCTTCAGCTCTATGGACTGTCAGACTGTAGTGTGTCTCTTCAGCTCTACGGACTGTCAGACTGTAGTGTGTCTCTTCACCTGTCAGACTGTAGTGTGTCTCTTCAGCCCTATGGACTGTCAGACTGTAGTGTGTCTCTTCAGCCCTATGGACTATCAGGCTGTAGTGTGTCTCTTCAGCCCTACGGACTGTCAGACTGTAGTGTGTCTCTTCAGCTCTATGGACTGTCAGACTGTAGTGTGTCTCTTCACCTGTCAGACTGTAGTGTGTCTCTTCAGCTCTATGGACTGTCAGACTGTAGTGTGTCTCTTCAGCTCTATGGACTATCAGACTGTAGTGTGTCTCTTCAGCTCTATGGACTGTCAGACTGTAGTGTGTCTCTTCACCTGTCAGACTGTAGTTTGTCTCTTCAGCTCTATGGACTGTCAGACTGTAGTGTGTCTCTTCAGCCCTATGGACTGTCAGACTGTAGTGTGTCTCTTCAGCTCTATGGACTATCAGACTGTAGTGTGTCTCTTCAGCTGTCAGACTGTAGTGTGTCTCTTCAGCTCTATGGACTGTCAGACTGTAGTGTGTCTCTTCAGCTCTATGGACTGTCAGACTGTAGTGTGTCTCTTCAGCTGTCAGACTGTAGTGTGTCTCTTCAGCTCTATGGACTGTCAGACTGTAGTGTGTCTCTTCAGCCCTACGGACTGTCAGACTGTAGTGTGTCTCTTCAGCTCTATGGACTGTCAGACTGTAGTGTGTCTCTTCAGCCCTATGGACTGTCAGACTGTAGTGTGTCTCTTCAGCTCTATGGACTGTCAGACTGTAGTGTGTCTCTTCACCTGTCAGACTGTAGTGTGTCTCTTCAGCTCTATGGACTGTCAGACTGTAGTGTATCTCTTCACCTGTCAGACTGTAGTGTGTCTCTTCAGCTCTATGGACTATCAGACTGTAGTGTGTCTCTTCAGCTCTACGGACTGTCAGACTGTAGTGTGTCTCTTCAGCTCTATGGACTATCAGACTGTAGTGTGTCTCTTCAGCTCTATGGACTGTCAGACTGTAGTGTGTCTCTTCAGCTCTATGGACTGTCAGACTGTAGTGTGTCTCTTCAGCTCTATGGACTGTCAGACTGTAGTGTGTATCTTCAGCCCTACGGACTGTCAGACTGTAGTGTGTCTCTTCACCTGTCAGACTGTAGTGTGTCTCTTCAGCTCTATGGACTGAATGGAGCTGATTTGAAACTCTTTGGAAGACTCTTTAGTTGATGACTCTTTAGTTGATGACTCTTTAGTTGATGACTCTTTAGTTGATGACTCTTTAGTTGATGACTCTTTAGTTGAAGACTCTTTAGTTGATGACTCTTTAGTTGATGACTCTCTAGTTGAAGACTCTTTAGTTGAAGACTCTCTAGTTGAAGACTCTCTAGTTGATGACTCTCTAGTTGATGACTCTCTAGTTGATGACTCTTTAGCTGATGACTCTCTAGTTGATGACTCTTTAGCTGATGACTCTCTAGTTGATGACTCTTTAGTTAATGACTCTTTAGTTGAAGACTCTTTAGTTGAAGACTCTCTAGTTGAAGACTCTCTAGTTGATGACTCTCTAGTTGATGACTCTCTAGTTGATGACTCTTTAGCTGATGACTTTCTAGTTGATGACTCTTTAGCTGATGACTCTCTAGTTGATGACTCTTTAGTTAATGACTCTTTAGGTGATGACTCTCTAGTTGATGACTCTCTAGTTGACGACTCTCTAGTTGATGACTCTCTAGTTGATGACTCTCTAGTTGATGACTCTTTAGTTGAAGACTCTCTCTGTCACACACACACTCTCTCTCATACACACACACACACACACACACACACACACACACACTCTCTATGATTGCCAAAGGGCTCTGTCTGTAATTTTCTCAAAACAAAACAGTGTGACAGTCCTTTTCCAATATGTCTGCCCACGGCCGCCTTAAACCGAGAGGAGAGAAGATCCCAGACACACAGCGGGGAGGTGAGAAACAGAACACTGTTTTGATTCCACCCGACAGCCTGAAGGCTTTAAAACATTGCTTTTATACACCAATACCTTCCATCATTTATCAGCCTTGAGTTCATGCATTGCTCAAAATGTTTCCAGGTATACCACACCAAAAAAAATTGTGAAGTGATATTCGTTTATACTGAGATATATCTTTTTACCTGCTAAAACACACATCTTTACTTGATTTCAATGGATTTTTTTTGGAAGTGTAAAATCTGTGAGATAAATTATCACTTTAATCTGCAACGAATGGACAAAACATTAAGAACACTTCAAACCAAATGTTTGGTCCAATGTCATGTCTCTATACCCCCCCTGTACTGGTCCAGTGTCATGTCTTTATACCCCCCCTGTACCGGTCCAATGTCATGTCTCTATACCCCCCCTGTACCGGTCCAATGTCATGTCTCTATACCCCCCCTGTACCGGTCCAATGTCATGTCTCTATACCCCCCCTGTACCGGTCCAATGTCATGTCTTTATACCCCCCCTGTACCGGTCCAATGTCATGTCTTTATACCCTCCCTGTACCGGTCCAATGTCATGTCTTTATACCTCCCCTGTACCAGTCCAATGTCATGTCTTTATACCCCCCCTGTACCGGTCCAATGTCATGTCTATATACCTCCCCTGTACCGGTCCAATGTCATGTCTATATACCTCCCCTGTACCAGTCCAATGTCATGTCTTTATACCCCCCCGGTACCGGTCCAATGTCATGTCTTTATACCTCCCCTGTACCGGTCCAATGTCATGTCTTTATACCCCCCCTGTACCGGTCCAATGTCATGTCTTTATACCCCCCCTGTACTGGTCCAATGTCATGTCTTTATACCCCCCCTGTACCGGTCTGTGTTGTTGGTAGACCTGTGTCATTCTGTAGGGCTGTGTTGATGGTAGACCTGACATTCTGTAGGGCTGTGTTGATGGTAGACCTGTCATTCTGTACGGCTGTGTTGATGGTAGACCTGTCATTCTGTAGGGCTGTGTTGATGGTAGACCTGTGCCATTCTGTAGGGCTGTGTTGATGCTAGACCTGTGTCATTCTGTAGGGCTGTGTTGATGGTAGACCTGTGTCATTCTGTAGGGCTGTGTTGATGGTAGACCTGGCATTCTGTAGAGCTGTGTTGATGCTAGACCTGTCATTCTGTAGGGCTGTGTTGATGGTAGACCTGTCATTCTGTAGAGCTGTGTTGATGCTAGACCTGTCATTCTGTAGCTATTCACTGGGACAACAATCTAGCTGTGTTTTATTTTCTGTAGATAACAGAGTGTGCTTTTGCAATGGTTCCCTATTCCCTATGTGGTACACTACATTTGTCCAGAGCCTATAGTGCATTCATTAGATCAGGATCTCTTACCGAGAGACCAGAAAGAGAGACCTGTAGTTATCAGGATCTCTTACCTACAGACCAGAGAGACATGTAGTTATCAGGATCTCTTACCTACAGACCAGAGAGACGTGTAGTTATCAGGATCTCTTACCTACAGACCAGAGAGACATGTAGCTATCAGGATCTCTTTCCGACAGACCAGAGAGACATGTAGTTATCAGGACCTCTTACCTACAGACCAGAGAGACATGTAGTTATCAGGATCTCTTACCGACAGACCGGAGAGACATGTAGTTATCAGGATCTCTTACCAACAGACCAGAGAGACATGTAGTTATCAGGATCTCTTACCGACAGACCAGAGAGACATGTAGTTATCAGGATCTCTTACCGACAGACCAGAGAGACATGTAGTTATCAGGATCTCTTACCGACAGACCAGAGAGACATGTAGTTATCAGGATCTCTTACCGACAGACCAGAGAGACATGTAGTTATCAGGATCTCTTACCTACAGACCAGAGAGACATGTAGTTATCAGGATCTCTTACAGACAGACCAGAGAGACATGTAGTTATCAGGATCTCTTACCTACAGACCAGAGAGACATGTAGTTATCAGGATCTCTTACCTACAGACCAGAGAGACATGTAGTTATCAGGATCTCTTACCGACAGACCAGAGAGACATGTAGTTATCAGGATCTCTTACCTACAGACCAGAGAGACATGTAGTTATCAGGATCTCTTACCGACAAACCAGAGAGAGAGACATGTAGTTATCAGGATCTCTTACCTACAGACCAGAGAGACATGTAGTTATCAGGATCACTTACCGACAGACCAGAGAGACATGTAGTTATCAGGATCTCTTACCTATAGACCAGAGAGACATGTAGTTATCAGGATCTCTTACCGACAGACCAGAGAGACATGTAGTTATCAGGATCTCTTACCGACAGACCAGAGAGACATGTAGTTATCAGGATCTCTTACCTACAGACCAGAGAGACATGTAGTTATCAGGATCTCTTACCTACAGACCAGAGAGACATGTAGTTATCAGGATTTCTTACCTACAGACCAGAGAGACATGTAGTTATCAGGATCTCTTACCGACAGACCAGAGAGACATGTAGTTATCAGGATCTCTTACCTACAGACCAGAGAGACATGTAGTTATCAGGATCTCTTACAGACAGACCAGAGAGACATGTAGTTATCAGGATCTCTTACCTACAGACCAGAGAGACATGTAGTTATCAGGATCTCTTACCGACAGACCAGAGAGACATGTAGTTATCAGGATCTCTTACCTACAGACCAGAGAGACATGTAGTTATCAGGATCTCTTACCGACAAACCAGAGAGAGAGACATGTAGTTATCAGGATCTCTTACCTACAGACCAGAGAGACATGTAGTTATCAGGATCACTTACCGACAGACCAGAGAGACATGTAGTTATCAGGATCTCTTACCTATAGACCAGAGAGACATGTAGTTATCAGGATCTCTTACCGACAGACCAGAGAGACATGTAGTTATCAGGATCTCTTACCGACAGACCAGAGAGACATGTAGTTATCAGGATCTCTTACCTACAGACCAGAGAGACATGTAGTTATCAGGATCTCTTACCTACAGACCAGAGAGACATGTAGTTATCAGGATCTCTTACCTACAGACCAGAGAGACATGTAGTTATCAGGATCTCTTACCTACAGACCAGAGAGACATGTAGTTATCAGGATCTCTTACCGACAGACCAGAGAGACATGTGGTTTGATCATGTGAACAAGCACGCCGGAACTAGAAGTGCCTGAAGAAGTTTGTCGTTCTATCCAATAGATTATTGTTTTCTATGATTTCATGAGCCGATAGTTTTCCTGCTAGTGATTCTCTCCTGGGTCTCTATCTATATCTATCATGCTAGGTGTCTACAGGAGGTCTGTTCTCCACCTGGGTCTCTATCTATCTCTATCATGCTACGTGTCTACAGGAGGTCTGTCCTCTCCTGAGTCTCTATCTATCTCTATCATGCTAGGTGTCTACAGGAGGTCTGTTCTCCACCTGGGTCTCTATCTATCTCTATCATGCTAGGTGTCTACAGGAGGTCTGTTCTCCACCTGGATCTCTATCTATCTCTATCATGCTAGGTGTCTACAGGAGGTCTGTTCTCTCCTGGGTCTCTATCTATCTCTATCATGCTAGGTGTCCACAGGAGATCTGTTCTCCACCTGGGTCTCTATCTATCTCTATCATGCTAAATGTAAACAGGAGGTCTGTTCTCTCCTGGGTCTCTATCTATCTCTATCATGCTAGGTGTCTACAGGAGGTGTGTTCTCCACCTGGGTCTCTATCTATCTCTATCATGCTAGGTGTCTACATGAGGTCTCTTCTCCACCTGGGTCTCTATCTATCTCTATCATGCTAGGTGTCTACAGGAGGTCTGTTCTCTCCTGGGTCTCTATCTCTATCATGCTAGGTGTCTACAGGAGGTCTGTTCTCTCCTGGGTCTCTATCTATCTCTATCATGCTAGGTGTCTACAGGAGATCTGTTCTCCACCTGGGTCTCTATCTATCTCTATCATGCTAGGTGTCTACAGGAGGTCTGTTCTCTCCTGGGTCTCTATCTATC
This sequence comes from Oncorhynchus mykiss, assembly GCF_057628025.1. Classification (NCBI taxonomy): domain Eukaryota; kingdom Metazoa; phylum Chordata; class Actinopteri; order Salmoniformes; family Salmonidae; genus Oncorhynchus; species Oncorhynchus mykiss. The sequence goes on along the minus strand of NC_143036.1, from coordinate 81,491,568 downwards.
TCTATCATGCTAGGTGTCCACAGGAGATCTGTTCTCCACCTGGGTCTCTATCTATCTCTATCATGCTAAATGTAAACAGGAGGTCTGTTCTCTCCTGGGTCTCTATCTATCTCTATCATGCTAGGTGTCTACAGGAGGTGTGTTCTCCACCTGGGTCTCTATCTATCTCTATCATGCTAGGTGTCTACATGAGGTCTCTTCTCCACCTGGGTCTCTATCTATCTCTATCATGCTAGGTGTCTACAGGAGGTCTGTTCTCTCCTGGGTCTCTATCTCTATCATGCTAGGTGTCTACAGGAGGTCTGTTCTCTCCTGGGTCTCTATCTATCTCTATCATGCTAGGTGTCTACAGGAGATCTGTTCTCCACCTGGGTCTCTATCTATCTCTATCATGCTAGGTGTCTACAGGAGGTCTGTTCTCTCCTGGGTCTCTATCTATCTCTATCATGCTAGGTGTCCACAGGAGATCTGTTCTCCACCTGGGTCTCTATCTATCTCTATCATGCTAAATGTAAACAGGAGGTCTGTTCTCTCCTGGGTCTCTATCTATCTCTATCGTGCTAGGTGTCTACAGGAGGTCTGTTCTTTCCTGGGTCTCTATCTCTATCATGCTAGGTGTCTACAGGAGGTCTGTTCTACCCCTGTTCTAACAGTGCTTTCCTCCTGTCTCTTCCGCAGGTTGTTTGGGGTAACAGGGAACTGTGCGGCCTGCAGTAAGCTGATCCCAGCCTTTGAGATGGTGATGAGAGCTAAAGAGAACGTCTATCACCTGGACTGCTTCGCCTGTCAGCTCTGTAATCAGAGGTGAGTTTACTGGGCGGGAAGCTGCTCCTCGCGTCCACTCAGCCAATCAGAAGGCTTGATGTTGAGAAGGGGTGGGACAGTGTGGACATTCCCGAATCATTTTCTGACGGTGTCCATGTTAAGACAGCCTCAATCTCAGCAGGAGTTGACTGAGCCCTGATCAGAGATCGTCTGGTCTAACAGGTCTAACAGTCCCTGATCAGAGATCGTCTGGTCTAACAGTCCCTGATCAGAGATCGTCTGGTCTAACAGTCCCTGATCAGAGATCGTCTGGTCTAACAGGTCTAACAGTCCCTGATCAGAGATCGTCTGGTCTAACAGTCCCTGATCAGAGATCGTCTGGTCTAACAGTCCCTGATCAGAGATCGTCTGGTCTAACAGTCCCTGATCAGAAATTGTCTGGTCTAACAGTCCCTGATCAGAGATCATCTGGTCTAACAGTCCCTGATCAGAGATCGTCTGGTCTAACAGTCCCTGGTAATGGCGCTGATCAGAGATCGTCTGGTCTAACAGTCCCTGATCAGAGATCGTCTGGTCTAACAGTCCCTGATCAGAGATCGTCTGGTCTAACAGTCCCTGATCAGAGATCGTCTGGTCTAACAGTCCCTGATCAGTGATAGTCTGGCCTAACAGTCCCTGATCAGTGATAGTCTGGCCTAACAGTCCCTGTTAATGGTGCGGATCAGAGATAGTTTAAGAAAAGTTGAGATAATAGAGATCTCCCACTGACCACAAACTGTTTAAATCAACAATTTTCTAGCATCATTTGTCAACGTGTTGTGGCGTGGAATCATGTGGATTTGGATTTGAAAGAAGTAATCAATTTACACTGTTGTTTTGTGGGTAATATTTCACTACAGGATTACAATTGAGTCATTTAGCAGACTCTCTTATCCAGAGAGACTTACAGTTGTGAGTAATTTAACTGATTCTCTTATCCAGAGAGACTTACAGTAGTGAGTCATTTAGCTGATTCTCTTATCCAGAGAGACTTACAGTAGTGAGTCATTTAGCTGATTCTCTTATCCAGAGAGACTTACATGAGAAATGAGGGTTAAGCGCCTTGCTCAAGGGCACCGACAGATGTTTCACCTAGTCGCCTTGGGGATTCGAAACAGTGACCTTTCGGGGCGGCAGGTAGCCTAGTGGTTAGAGCGTTGGACTAGTAACCAACAGGTTGCTAGATTGGATCCCCTGAGCTGACAAGGTAAAAATCTGTCGTTCTGCCCCTGAACAAACCAGTTAACCCACTGTTCCTTGGCCAGTTAACCCACTGTTTCCTAGGCTGTCATTGTAAATAATAATTTGTTCTTAACTGACTTGCCTAGTTAAGTAAAGATAAAATACTGGCCCAATGCTCTTAATTAACTGCTAGGTCATCACGGTAACCACTTTTCAACATAGACAAACCTAGTATAAAATATGTTGAATTTGTGCCTTTAAAACAACGTCAGATCTACAAAGTAATATCCACTATAAGAATTGTTTTAAAACAAGAGGCTGGACAGCGCCTCCTACTGCAGAGATCATCTATCTACAGCCATCCATTCAGTCTCCCATCCAGGGGTTTATATCCAAACACAGCCTTTCTTAGCTGGGATGTTCGTCACTGACAATTACCAATGTGTTAAAGGGAGAATGATTGCTGAGAAATCTCCACTTAATAGATTCACTGTTGCTATCAAAGTTATTCTAAAGTGTAGGTTCAACAGAGCAAATGAAATGGAAACCGGACTGTATCAATCACACAGCATCTACGAGGCTCCGTACTCTTATCAATCACACAGCATCTACGAGGCTCCGTACTGTATCCATCACACAGCATCTACGAGGCTCCGTACTGTATCAATCACACAGCATCTACGAGGCTCCGTACTCTTATCAATCACACAGCATCTACGAGGCTCCGTACTCTTATCAATCACACAGCATCTACGAGGCTCCGTACTGTATCAATCACACAGCATCTACGAGGCTCCGTACTGTTTCAATCACACAGCATCTACGAGGCTCCGTACTGTATCAATCACACAGCATCTACGAGGCTCCGTACTCTTATCAATCACACAGCATCTACGAGGCTCCGTACTGTATCAATCACACAGCATCTACGAGGCTCCTTACTCTTATCAATCACACAGCATCTACGAGGCTCCGTACTGTATCAATCACACAGCATCTACGAGGCTCCTTACTGTATCAATCACACAGCATCTACGAGGCTCCGTACTGTATCAATCACACAGCATCTACGAGGCTTCGTACTGTATCAATCACACAGCATCTACGAGGCTCCGTACTGTATCAATCACACAGCATCTACGAGGCTCCGTACTCTTATCAATCACACAGCATCTACGAGGCTCCGTACTCTTATCAATCACACAGCATCTACGAGGCTCCGTACTGTATCAATCACACAGCATCTACGAGGCTCCGTACTGTATCAATCACACAGCATCTACGAGGCTCCGTACTCTTATCAATCACACAGCATCTACGAGGCTCCGTACTGTATCAATCACACAGCATCTACGAGGCTCCGTACTGTATCAATCACACAGCATCTACGAGGCTCCTTACTGTATCTATCACACAGCATCTACGAGGCTCCGTACTGTATCAATCACACAGCATCTACGAGGCTCCGTACTGTATCAATCACACAGCATCTACGAGGCTCCTTACTCTTATCAATCACACAGCATCTACGAGGCTCCGTACTGTATCAATCACACAGCATCTACGAGGCTCCTTACTCTTATCAATCACACAGCATCTACGAGGCTCCGTACTGTATCAATCACACAGCATCTACGAGGCTCCGTACTGTATCAATCACACAGCATCTACGAGGCTCCGTACTGTATCAATCACACAGCATCTACGAGGCTCCGTACTGTATCAATCACACAGCATCTATGAAGCTATTTAGGCCTGTACAGCTAATTCCAAACTGGAATTAAAGCCAGATTCAGCACAGATAAAGCTATCCAAACTGGAATTAAAGCCAGACTCAGCACAGATGGAGCTATCCAAACTGGAATTAAAGCCAGACTCAGCACAGGTGGAGCTATCCAAACTGGAATTAAAGCCAGACTCTGCACAGATGGAGCTATCCAAACTGGAATTAAAGCCAGACTCAGCACAGATGGAGCTATCCAAACTGGAATTAAAGCCAGACTCAGCACAGATGGAGCTATCCAAACTGGAATTAAAGCCAGACTCAGCACAGATGGAGCTATCCAAACTGGAATTAAAGCCAGACTCAGCACAGATGGAGCTATCCAAACTGGAATTAAAGCCAGACTCAGCACAGATGGAGCTATCCAAACTGGAATTAAAGCCAGATTCAGCACAGATGGAGCTATCCAAACTGGAATTAAAGCCAGACTCAGCACAGATGGAGCTATCCAAACTGGAATTAAAGCCAGACTCAGCACAGATGGAGCTATCCAAACTGGAATTAAAGCCAGACTCAGCACAGATGGAGCTATCCAAACTGGAATTAAAGCCAGACTCAGCACAGATGGAGCTATCCAAACTGGAATTAAAGCAGGATTCAGCACAGATGGAGCTATCCAAACTGGAATTAAAGCCAGACTCAGCACAGATGGAGCTATCCAAACTGGAATTAAAACCAGACTCAGCACAGATGGAGCTATCCAAACTGGAATTAAAGCCAGACTCAGCACAGATGGAGCTATCCAAACTGGAATTAAAGCCAGATTCAGCACAGATGGAGCTATCCAAACTGGAATTAAAGCCAGACTCAGCACAGATGGAGCTATCCAAACTGGAATTAAAGCCAGACTCAGCACAGATGGAGCTATCCAAACTGGAATTAAAGCCAGACTCAGCACAGATGGAGCTATCCAAACTGGAATTAAAGCCAGACTCAGCACAGATGGAGCTATCCAAACTGGAATTAAAGCCAGACTCAGCACAGATGGAGCTATCCAAACTGGAATTAAAGCCAGACTCAGCACAGATGGAGCTATCCAAACTGGAATTAAAGCCAGACTCAGCACAGATGGAGCTATCCAAACTGGAATTAAAGCCAGACTCAGCACAGATGGAGCTATCCAAACTGGAATTAAAGCCAGACTCAGCACAGATGGAGCTATCCAAACTGGAATTAAAACCAGACTCAGCACAGATGGAGCTATCCAAACTGGAATTAAAGCCAGACTCAGCACAGATGGAGCTATCCAAACTGGAATTAAAGCCAGACTCAGCACAGATGGAGCTATCCAAACTGGAATTAAAGCCAGACTCAGCACAGATGGAGCTATCCAAACTGGAATTAAAACCAGACTCAGCACAGATGGAGCTATCCAAACTGGAATTAAAGCCAGACTCAGCACAGATGGAGCTATCCAAACTGGAATTAAAGCCAGACTCAGCACAGATGGAGCTATCCAAACTGGAATTAAAGCCAGATTCAGCACAGATGGAGCTATCCAAACTGGAATTAAAGCCAGACTCAGCACAGATGGAGCTATCCAAACTGGAATTAAAGCCAGACTCAGCACAGATGGAGCTATCCAAACTGGAATTAAAGCCAGACTCAGCACAGATGGAGCTATCCAAACAGAAGAAGCATCTCCTTTAAATGTTGATTTTTGGTTGCGTTGGAAACCAAAAACAATTCAATATCACTTTTTAAATAGACTAAATAGCCTTTTAACCTGCCTCCAGCTCAACCAGACGTTAAATAATGGGATGAAGCCAGTGGTTCAGATGGAACTATCCAACCAGAAGATAAAGAATGATGGAACTATCCAACCAGAAGATAAAGAATGGGATGAAGCCAGTGTCTCAGATGGAACTATCCAACCAGAAGATAAAGAATGGGATGAAGCCAGTGGTTCAGATGGAACTATCCAATCAGAAGATAAAGAATGGGATGAAGCCAGTGGTTCAGATGGAACTATCCAACCAGAAGATAAAGAATGGGATGAAGCCAGTGTCTCAGATGGAGCTATCCAACCAGAAGTTAAAGAATGGGATGAAGCCAGTGTCTCAGATGGAGCTATCCAACCAGAAGTTAAAGAATGGGATGAAGCCAGTGGTTCAGATGGAACTATCCAACCAGAAGATAAAGAATGGGATGAAGCCAGTGGTTCAGATGGAACTATCCAACCAGAAGTTAAAGAATGGGATGAAGCCAGTGTCTCAGATGGAGCTATCCAACCAGAAGTTAAAGAATGGGATGAAGCCAGTGGTTCAGATGGAACTATCCAACCAGAAGTTAAAGAATGGGATGAAGCCAGTGGTTCAGATGGAACTATCCAACCAGAAGATAAAGAATGGGATGAAGCCAGTGTCTCAGATGGAGCTATCCAACCAGAAGTTAAAGAATGGGATGAAGCCAGTGGTTCAGATGGAACTATCCAACCAGAAGTTAAAGAATGGGATGAAGCCAGTGTCTCAGATGGAACTATCCAACCAGAAGTTAAAGAATGGGATGAAGCCAGTGTCTCAGATGGAACTATCCAACCAGAAGTTAAAGAATGGGATGAAGCCAGTGGTTCAGATGGAACTATCCAATCAGAAGATAAAGAATGGGATGAAGCCAGTGTCTCAGATGGAACTATCCAACCAGAAGTTAAAGAATGGGATGAAGCCAGTGGTTCAGATGGAACTATCCAACCAGAAGTTAAAGAATGGGATGAAGCCAGTGTCTCAGATGGAACTATCCAACCAGAAGATAAAGAATGGGATGAAGCCAGTGTCTCAGATGGAACTATCCAATCAGAAGATAAAGAATGGGATGAAGCCAGTGGTTCAGATGGAGCTATCCAACCAGAAGTTAAAGAATGGGATGAAGCCAGTGGTTCAGATGGAACTATCCAACCAGAAGATAAAGAATGGGATGAAGCCAGTGGTTCAGATGGAGCTATCCAACCAGAAGTTAAAGAATGGGATGAAGCCAGTGTCTCAGATGGCACTATCCAACCAGAAGATAAAGAATGGGATGAAGCCAGTGTCTCAGATGGAACTATCCAATCAGAAGATAAAGAATGGGATGAAGCCAGTGGTTCAGATGGAGCTATCCAACCAGAAGTTAAAGAATGGGATGAAGCCAGTGGTTCAGATGGAACTATCCAACCAGAAGATAAAGAATGGGATGAAGCCAGTGGTTCAGATGGAGCTATCCAACCAGAAGTTAAAGAATGGGATGAAGCCAGTGTCTCAGATGGAGCTATCCAACCAGAAGATAAAGAATGGGATGAAGCCAGTGGTTCAGATGGAACTATCCAACCAGAAGATAAAGAATGGGATGAAGCCAGTGTCTCAGATGGAACTATCCAACCAGAAGTTAAAGAATGGGATGAAGCCAGTGTCTCAGATGGAACTATCCAACCAGAAGTTAAAGAATGGGATGAAGCCAGTGTCTCAGATGGAACTATCCAACCAGAAGTTAAAGAATGGGATGAAGCCAGTGGTTCAGATGGAGCTATCCAACCAGAAGATAAAGAATGGGATGAAGCCAGTGGTTCAGATGGAACTATCCAACCAGAAGATAAAGAATGGGATGAAGCCAGTGGTTCAGATGGAACTATCCAACCAGAAGTTAAAGAATGGGATGAAGCCAGTGGTTCAGATGGAACTATCCAACCAGAAGTTAAAGAATGGGATGAAGCCAGTGGTTCAGATGGAACTATCCAACCAGAAGATAAAGAATGGGATGAAGCCAGTGTCTCAGATGGAGCTATCCAATCAGAAGATAAAGAATGGGATGAAGCCAGTGGTTCAGATGGAACTATCCAATCAGAAGTTAAAGAATGGGATGAAGCCAGTGTCTCAGATGGAACTATCCAACCAGAAGTTAAAGAATGGGATGAAGCCAGTGTCTCAGATGGAACTATCCAACCAGAAGATAAAGAATGGGATGAAGCCAGTGGTTCAGATGGAACTATCCAACCAGAAGTTAAAGAATGGGATGAAGCCAGTGGTTCAGATGGAACTATCCAATCAGAAGATAAAGAATGGGATGAAGCCAGTGTCTCAGATGGAACTATCCAACCAGAAGATAAAGAATGGGATGAAGCCAGTGGTTCAGATGGAACTATCCAACCAGAAGTTAAAGAATGGGATGAAGCCAGTGGTTCAGATGGAACTATCCAATCAGAAGATAAAGAATGGGATGAAGCCAGTGTCTCAGATGGAACTATCCAACCAGAAGATAAAGAATGGGATGAAGCCAGTGTCTCAGATGGAACTATCCAACCAGAAGATAAAGAATGGGATGAAGCCAGTGGTTCAGATGGAACTATCCAACCAGAAGTTAAAGAATGGGATGAAGCCAGTGGTTCAGATGGAACTATCCAACCAGAAGTTCAGATGATACTATCCAAGTAGTAGATACATCTTCTTTAAATGTTCATATCTGGCTGCGTTGACAACCAAAATCAATTCAATATTGTGAGGGAGATATAGAGATAGATAGAAGGAGGGAGAGAGATAGAGAGAGAGAGATATAGATAGAGGGACAGATAGATGGAGATAGAGGGAGAGGATGAGATAGAGATAGAGGGGAGATAGAGAGAGATAGAAATAGAGGGGGAGATAGAGGGAGAGGATGAGATAGAGATAGAGGGGGAGATACAGGGAGAGATGGAGATAGAGGGGGAGATAGAGGGAGAGGATGAGATAGAGATAGAGGGGAGATAGAGGGAGATATAGAGATAACGGGGAGATAGAGGGATATAGAGAGAGAGATAGAGATAAAGGGGAGATAGAGGGAGATATAAATAAAGGGGAGATAGAGGGAGATATAGAGATAGAGGGGGAGATAGAGGGAGAGATAGAGATAAAGGGGAGATAGAGGGAGAGATAGAGATAAAGGGGAGATAGAGGGAGAGATAGAGATAAAGGGGAGATAGAGGGAGAAATAGAGGTAGTTCTAATCAGAGTTCTAAATCTCCTTATACTGCCACTTGCCGTCTCGTCCTATGTATCTGACCTGGGCTGAACAAGTCTTCCTTCTCTCTCTTACAAGCAGAGATGCACTAATGTGACACAGTCAGACTGTACATCTGTTACCTTGGCAACCCAGAGTTGATGAGAGTACTCAGCACTGCAACACTGCAATTACTGCAATTACACAGCACTGCAATTACACACACACACACACACACACACACACACACACACACACACACACACACACACACACGCAAACAGTCCCTAACCCCCTAACCGTAACTCCTAACCCAACACCTAACCTCAACCCCAAAGCCTAAAACGAACTATTAAGACAAAAATAGCATTTTAATTCATTCAGGACATGAAAAAAGTCCGGACTTTTCAAAATTGTTCTTGTTTTCCGACCTTGTCAGGACGTTCTGGTCTGAATAAGGCAGGAAAACATACACAACACAAACACACACACACACACACACACACACACACACACACACACACACACACACACACACACACACACACACACACACACACACACACACACACACACACCACACACACACACACACACACACCGTCTTTTTTTATTTATTTTGTACATAATGTTGCCACTACCGTCTTACCGTCTCTTATGACTGAAAATAACTTCTAGACATCAGGACCGTGATTACTCACCACGGACTGGCAGAATCCTTTTTTCCCTTTCACCACTCTGACGAGCCAGGAGAGAAGGATATACTGCTTCCTCGAGAACAGGCCCCGACCCCCGTGATCTGCGTGAAGAGGAGGCGGAGAAACAGGGGCCGAAGGGCGGGCTGTCTTCTGAGAATTCGTAGACGATCTAAATAAACTCCCACTTCCCTCCATTCTGCTAGCAAACGTGCAATCTTTGGTGAATAAACTCGACGACCAACGCGGAAGATTAAACTGCGAACGGGACATTGAAAACTGTAACATCTTATGCTTCACGGAGTCGTGGCTGAACTACGACGTTATCAACATACAGCTGGCTGGTTGCTGTACCGGCAGGATAGAACAGCAGCGTTTTGTAAGACAAGGGGAGGCTGAACTATGTATTTTTGTAAATAACAGCTGGTGCACAATATCTAAGGAAGTATCGAGCTATTGCTCGCCTGAGGTAGAGTATCTCATGATAAGCTGTAGACCACACTACCTACAGAGAGAGTTTTCATCTGTATTTCATCTATATTGTTCATAGCTGTTTACATACCACCACAGTCAGAGGCTGGCACTAAGACAGCATTGAATGAGCTGTATTCCGACATAAGCAAACAAGAAAACTCCCCCAGAGACGACGCACAGCTGAGAGCTGCCCAGTGACACGAGCCTACCAGACGAACTAAACTACTTCTATGCTCGCTTCGAGGCAAATAACACTGACACATGCATGAGAGCACCAGCTGTTCTGGAAGACTGTGTGATCACGCTCTCTGCAGCCGATGTGAGTAAGACCTTTAGACAGGTAAACATTCACAAGGCCGCAGGGACAGACGGATTACCAGGACACATACTCAGAGCATGCGTTGACCAACTGGCAAGTGTTGTCACTGACATTTATTTTCAACCTCTCCCTGTCCGAGTCTGTAATACCAACATGTTTTAAGCAGACCACTATAGTCCCTGTGCCCAAGAACGCCAAGGTAACCTGCCTAAATGACTACCAACCCGTAGCACTTACATCTGTTACCATGAAGTGCTTTGAAAGGCTGGTCATGGCTCACATCATCACCATTATCCAAGAAACCCTAGACCCACTCCAATGTGCATACCGCGCAAACAGATCCACAGATGATGCAATCTCCATTGCACTCCACACTGCCCTTTCCCACCTGGAAAAAAGGATCACCTATGTGAAAATGCTATATACGCCCCCAGGTGGTAAGGGTAGGTAACAACACATCCGCCATGCTGATCCTCAATACAGGGGCCCCTCAGGGGTGCATGCTCAGTCATGACTGCACTGCCAGGCACGACTCCAACACCATCATTAAATTTGACGATGACACAACAGTGGTAGGCCTGATCACCGACAATGATGAGACAGCCTATAGGGAGGAGGTCGGAGACCTGGCAATGTGATGCCAGGACAACAACCTCTCCCTCAACGAGACAAAGGAGATGATTGTGGACTACAGGAAAAAGAGGCCTGAGCACGCCCCCATTCTCATCGACGGGGCTGCAGTGGAGCAGGTTGTGCCTTGGTGTCCACATCACCAACAAACTCACATGGTCCAAGCACACCAAGACAGGGCATGACAAAACCTATTCTCCCTCAGGACACTGAAAAGATTTGACATGGGTCCTCAGATCCTTAAAAGGTTCTACAGCTGCACCATCGAGAGCATCCTGACTGGTTGCATCACTGCCTGGTATGGCAACTGCTCGGCCTCCGACCACAAGGCACTACAGAGGGTAGTGCGTACGGTCCAGTACACCACCGGGACCAAGCTTCCTGCCATCCAGGACCTCTATACCAGGCGGTGTCAGAGGGAGGCCCTAAAAATTGTCAAAGTCTCCAGCCACCCTAGTCATTAGAATGTTCTCTCTGCTACTCTACGGAAAGTGGTACCGTTGCACCAAGTCTAGGTCCAAGAGGCTTCTAAACAGCTTCCACCCCCAAGCCATAAGACTCCTGAACATCTAATCAAATGGCTACCCAGACTATTTGCATTGCCCCCTCCTCTTTACACCACTGCTACTCTCTGTTATTATCTAATCATAGTCACTTTAATAACTCTACCTACATGTACATACTACCTCAACTAACCGGTGCCCCCACACATTGACTCTGTACCGGTACCCCCTGTTTATAGTCTCGCTATTGTTATTTTACTGCTGCTCTTGAATTACTGGTTACTTTTATCTCTTATTCTTATCCGTATTTTTTTAAACTGGATTGTTGGTCAGCGGCTCGTAGGACACCTTTTCACTGTAAGGTTTACACCTGTTGTATTTGGAGCATGTGATCAATAAAATTGTTTTATTTTATTTGACTCTCTCTCTCTCTCCCTGTCTCTCTCACTGTCTCTCTCACTGTCTCTCTCGCTCTCTCTCGCTCTCTCTCTCTCTCTCTCTCACTGTCTCTCTCACTGTCTCTCTCGCTCTCTCTCTCTCTCTCTCTCTCTCTCTCTCTCCCTGTCTCTCTCACTGTCTCTCTCACTGTCTCTCTCGCTCTCTCTCTCTCTCACTCTCTCTCTCTCTCGCTCTCTCTCGCTGTCTCTCTCGCTGTCTCTCTCTCTCTCTCTCTCTCTCTCTCTCTCTCAAGCATGTAGTCGTTCCACCTCACATAGAGAAAGTAGCAGCAACAGGATTGATAAGGTTGTGTCAGACAGGAGGGATTGTAGCCTGTGCTTTTCTGGCAACAGAACATGAAGAGAAAGGCGATATGCTACAGCTACTACATTCATCCGTTTCCCAAACGCTCTGTCATCGGATCGACGGAGAATCCATTTGTCAGCAAGCGAAGTGACGATGCATTATCTCTCTCTAAACACACACACACACACACACATATACACAAACACACGCACACATTCTCAATTACACAGTTTCTCTCGCACACACGCACAAACACAAACAAACACATCCACGCGAACCCACACACTACTGTTCTAGTCCTCCTGACTACTGTACTAGTCCTCCTGACTACTGTACTAGTCCTCCTGACTACTGTACTAGTCCCCCTGACTACTGTACTAGTCCTCCTGACTACTGTACTAGTCCTCCTGACTACTGTACTAGTCCTCCTGACTACTGTACTAGTCCCCCTGACTACTGTACTAGTCCTCCTGACTACTGTACTAGTCCTCCTGACTACTGTACTAGTCCCCCTGGGTCTGACTACTGTACTAGTCCCCCTGACTACTGTACTAGTCCCCCTGGGTCTTACTACTGTACTAGTCCTCCTGACTACTGTACTAGTCCTCCTGACTACCGTACTAGTCCGCCTGACTAACACATGTTAACATTGCCAAAGCAAGTGAGGTAGATATTATACAAAAGTGAAATAAACAATAAAAATGAACAGTAAACATGACACATACAGAAGTTTCAAAACAATAAAGACATTCAAAATGTCATATTATATATATATATATATATACAGTGTTGTAACAATGTACAAATAGTCTCTCTCTCCCTCCTTCCCTCTCTCTCTCTCTCTCTCTCTCTCTCTCTCTCTCTCCCTCTCTCTCTCTCTCTCTCTCCCTCTCTCTCTCTCTCTCTCTCTCTCTCTCTCCCTCCCTCCCTCCCTCCCTCCCTCCCTCCCTCCCTCCCTCCCTCTCTCTCTCGCTCTCTCTCTCTCTCTCTCTCCCTCCCTCTCTCTCTATCTCTCTCTCTCTCTCTCTCTCTCTCTCCCTCCCTCCCTCCCTCCCTCCCTCCCTCCCTCCCTCCCTCCCTCTCTCTCTCCCTCCCTCCATATCTAATCCATCTACCAAACAACGTAGAGAGAGATTTCTCTGAGGAGCGAGGTCAGAGAAATGTACCAACTGATAAACAGAAGATTTGTACTAAATGGCAACCTTACTTACCTTAAGGCTCTGGTGAAAAGTAGTGCAGTGTGAAGGGAAGAGGGTGCCATTTGGGGGGCAAACAGAGTGAATGATAGCAGTTCACCAGAGGCTACATAGTGTAATTATCCCCTGCTCCTATTGGTCAGCCACTATACACACGTACAGGACACACCTGCATAGACACGCACGCTCACATACACGGATCAGACGGAGACGGTTACATTGACTACAGTCAAGGATGTAAACAGCACAAAGAAGTCCACCCTCTTCTCCTCTCCCCCTCTCCTCCTGGGTAGAGGAGAGGCTGGGTAGAGGGGAGGCTGGGTAGAGGGGGGGCTGGGTAGACAGGAGGCTGGGTAGAGGGGGGGCTGGGTAGAGGGGAGGCTGGGTAGAGGGGGGGCTGGGTAGAGGGGAAACTGGGTAGAGGGGAGGCTGGGTAGAGGGGAGGCTAGGTAGAGGGGAGGCTGGGTAGAGGAGAGGCTGGGTAGAGGGGAGGCTGGGTAGAGGGGAGGCTGGGTAGAGGAGAGGCTGGGTAGAGGGGAGGCTGGGTAGAGGGGAGGCTGGGTAGAAGGAGAGGGGAGGCTGGGTAGAGGGGAGGCTGGGTAGAGGGGGGGCTGGGTAGAGGGGAGGCTGGGTAGAGGAGATAGGCTGGGTAGAGGGGAGGCTGGGTAGAGGGGAGGCTGGGTAGAGGAGAGGCTGGGTAGAGGGGAGGCTGGGTAGAGGAGAGAGGGGAGGCTGGGTAGAGGGGAGGCTGGGTAGAGGGGAGGCTGGGTAGAGGAGATAGGCTGGGTAGAGGGGAGGCTGGGTAGAGGGGAGGCTGGGTAGAGGGGAGGCTGGGTAGAGGGGGGCTGGGTAGAGGGGAGGCTGGGTAGAGGAGATAGGCTGGGTAGAGGGGAGGCTGGGTAGAGGGGAGGCTGGGTAGAGGGGAGGCTGGGTAGAGGGGAGGCTGGGTAGAGGGGAGGGTGGGTAGAGGAGAGGCTGGGTAGAGGGGAGGCTGGGTAGAGGGGAGACTGGGTAGAAAGTAGAGGGGGGCTGGGTAGAAGGGAGGCTGGGTAGAGGAGAGGCTGGGTAGAGGGGAGGCTGGGTAGAGGAAAGAGGGGAGCCTGAGTAGAGAGGAGGCTGGGTAGAGGAGAGGCTGGGTAGAGGGGAGGCTGGGTAGAGGGGAGAGGGGAGGCTGGGTAGAGGAGAGGCTGGGTAGAGGAGAGAGGGGAGGCTGGGTAGAGGAGAGGCTGGGTAGAGGGGAGGCTGGGTAGAGGAGAGGCTGGGTAGAGGAGAGAGGGGAGGCTTGGTAGAGGAGAGGCTGGGTAGAGGAGAGAGGGGAGGCTGGGTAGAGGGGAGGCTGGGTAGAGGAGAGAGGGGAGGCTGGGTAGAGGAGAGGCTGGGTAGAGGGGAGGCTGGGTAGAGGAGAGGCTGGGTAGAGGAGAGAGGGGAGGCTGGGTAGAGGAGAGGCTGGGTAGAGGAGAGAGGGGAGGCTGGGTAGAGAGTAGAGGGGAAGTCTCTCTCCTGTTAGCTGGGAGAAGACATCATTCTGATCATGACCTGTTCCTGTACTGGGGGGGTTCACTTCCTCTAAATCACACAGTGGTTTTCCTCTTAGATAGAAGCACGGAGACTAAGGACACTTGTTAAGATAGAAGATGAGTTGATATGACCAGTTAAGGCAACACTCTGCCAGGGTAAGTGAGAGGAATGATTCTCCACACAACATCTGACTTGTAATGGTCTAGGAGGAGGGCAATATGGGTCCTCTGACATGGTGTCTGATTGGCCACGCTCACACACCAGTGGCTCTACTGAGCCCAATACATGTCACTCTACTGTCCTCTTACAGAGCCTCACTCCAGTCAGTCAGCCAGCCAGTCAGCCAGCCAGTCAGTCTGCCAGTCAGCCAGCCAGCCAGTCAGCAGCCAGCCAGTCAGCCAGCCAGCCAGCCAGTCAGGTATTTAGGCAGGCAGTCAGCCAGCCAGCCAGCCAGCCAGCCAGTCAGGTATTCAGGCAGGCAATCAGCCAGTCAGCCAGTCAGGCAGGCAGTCAGCCAGTCAGTCAGCCAGCCAGTCAGGTATTCAGGCAGGCAGTCAGCCAGCCAGTCAGCCAGTCAGTCAGTCAGCCAGCCAGCCAGTCAGCCAGTCAGTCAGCCAGTCAGCCAGTCAGCCAGTTAGCCAGTCAGTCAGTCAGCTCCAAGACTGCAGACTGGAGACTATCAGCTCTGCCCTTCCCCTTCCCTGTCCCCCTCCCCTGCTGCAGACTGGAGACTATCAGCTCTGCCCTTCCCCTTCCCTGTCCCCCTCCCCTGCTGCAGACTGGAGACTATCAGCTCTGCCCTTCCCCTGCCCTGTCCCCCTCCCCTGCTCCCAGCTGCAGACTGGAGACTATCAGCTCTGCCCTTCCCCTTCCCTGTCCCCCTCCCCTGCTGCAGACTGGAGACTATCAGCTCTGCTCTTCCCCTGCCCTGTCCCCCTCCCCTGCTGCAGACTGGAGACTATCAGCTCTGCCCTTCCCCTGCCCTGTCCCCCTCCCCTGCTGCAGACTGGAGACTATCAGCTCTGCTCTTCCCCTGCCCTGTCCCCCTCCCCTGCTCCCAGCTGCTGTGCTGCAGCCTCTACGTTTGACCAGATATGTACTATGAGGGCCCTGGTGAAACATAGTGCACTACATAAGGAATAGGGTACCACCTGGGACTCCAGGACCCAGACCCAGACCGTGACCTCCAGCAGCTAGCCTCATCAGGGGTAAATTGGTCCAGGGACGGTCTGGTCTGGCTGGCTGATGAGGCTTGAGAGGAGAGGGACGACAGGCCCATATCGATTAGCTGTCTGTCTGTCCCCCAGGGCTGATATGTGGCTAACGGCCTGCTGGATGGAGGGAGGCTGAGACTCATCTTTTCTACCCCCTAGAGCTATCCCTCTCTTCCTCCCTGCCTTCCTCTGTCCCTCTCCCCTTCCCTTCACCCCCTTGGGTGACCCCCGACCCCCAGCCCAGAGACCACAGCAGCATCACACAGTCCCACTTTAAGAATTAAGGGTGGTGGTGGGGAGAGGGGAATCACTGTGGTGTCTGAGGAGGAGGGGAATCACTGTGGTGTCTGGGGAGGAGGAGAATCACTGTGGTGTCTGGGGAGAGGAGAATCACTGTGGTGTCTGGGGAGAGGGGAATCACTGTGGTGTCTGGGGAGAGGGGGAGAATCACTGTGGTGTCTGGGGAGAGGGGAATCACTGTGGTGTCTGGGGAGAGGGGAATCACTGTGGTGTCTGGGGAGAGGGGAATCACTGTGGTGTCTGGGGAGGAGGAGAATCACTGTGGTGTCTGGGGAGGATGAGAATCACTATGGTGTCTGGGGAGGAGGAGAATCACTGTGGTGTCTGGGGAGGAGGAGAATCACTGTGGTGTCTGGGGAGGAGGAGAATCACTGTGGTGTCTGGGGAGGAGGAGAATCACTGTGGTGTCTGGGGCACCTGTTTTCATCCAGGTTAGTCTGTATTCCTCCAGGTTAGTCTGTGTTCCTCCAGGTTAGTCTGTGTTCCTCCAGGTTAGTCTGTGTTCCTCCAGGTTAGTCTGTGTTCCTCCAGGTTAGTCTGTGTTCCTCCAGGTTAGTCTGTGTTCATCCAGGTTAGTCTGTATTCATCCAGGTTAGTCTGTATTCATCCAGGTTAGTCTGTATTCCTCCAGGTTAGTCTGTGTTCCTCCAGGTTAGTCTGTGTTCCTCCAGGTTAGTCTGTATTCCTCCAGGTTAGTCTGTATTCATCCAGGTTAGTCTGTGTTCCTCCAGGTTAGTCTGTGTTCCTCCAGGTTAGTCTGTATTCCTCCAGGTTAGTCTGTATTCCTCCAGGTTAGTCTGTATTCCTCCAGGTTAGTCTGTATTTATCCAGGTTAGTCTGTATTCCTCCAGGTTAGTCTGTGTTCCTCCAGGTTAGTCTGTATTCCTCCAGGTTAGTCTGTGTTCCTCCAGGTTAGTCTGTATTCCTCCAGGTTAGTCTATATTTATCCAGGTTAGTCTGTGTTCCTCCAGGTTAGTCTGTATAGTCTATATTCCTCCAGGTTAGTCTGTATTCCTCGATGTTAGTCTGTATTTATCCTGGTTAGTCTGTATTCCTCCAGGTTAGTCAGTATAGTCTGTGTTCCTCCAGGTTAGTCTGTATAGTCTGTATTTATCCAGGTTAGTCTGTATTCCTCCAGGTTAGTCTGTATTCCTCCATGTTAGTCTGTATTCCTCCAGGTTAGTCTGTATTCCTCCAGGTTAGTCTGTATTCATCCAGGTTAGTCTGTGTTCATCCAGGTTAGTCTGTGTTCCTCCAGGTTAGTCTGTATTCATCCAGGTTAGTCTGTGTTTCCTCCATGTTAGTCTGTATTTATCCAGGTTAGTCTGTATTCCTCCAGGTTAGTCTGTGTTCCTCCAGGTTAGTCTGTATTCCTCCAGGTTAGTCTGTGTTCTTCCAGGTTAGTCTGTGTTCCTCCAGGTTAGTCTGTGTTCCTCCAGGTTAGTCTGTATTCCTCCAGGTTAGTCTGTATTCCTCCAGGTTAGTCTGTATTCATCCAGGTTAGTCTGTATTCCTCCAGGTTAGTCTGTGTTCATCCAGGTTAGTATGTATTCATCCAGGTTAGTCTGTATTCATCCAGGTTAGTCTGTATTCCTCCAGGTTAGTCTGTGTTCCTCCAGGTTAGTCTGTATTCCTCCAGGTTAGTCTGTATTCCTCCAGGTTAGTCTGTGTTCCTCCAGGTTAGTCTGTATTCCTCCAGGTTAGTCTGTATTCCTCCAGGTTAGTCTGTATTCCTCCAGGTTAGTCTGTGTTCCTCCAGGTTAGTCTGTATTCCTCCAGGTTAGTCTGTATTCCTCCAGGTTAGTCTGTGTTCATCCAGGTTAGTCTGTATTCCTCCAGGTTAGTCTGTATTCATCCAGGTTAGTCTGTATTCCTCCAGGTTAGTCTGTTTTCCTCTAGGTTAATCTGTATTCCTCCAGGTTAGTCTGTATTCCTCCAGGTTAGTCTGTATTTATCCAGGTTAGTCTGTATTCCTCCAGGTTAGTCTGTGTTCCTCCAGGTTAGTCTGTGTTCCTCCAGGTTAGTCTGTGTTCCTCTAGGTTAATCTGTATTCCTCCAGGTTAGTCTGTATTCATCCAGGTTAGTCTGTATTCATCCAGGTTAGTCTGTATTCCTCCAGGTTAGTCTGTATTCATCCAAGTTAGTCTGTATTCCTCCAGGTTAGTCTGTATTCATCCAGGTTAGTCTGTATTCCTCCAGGTTAGTCTATGTTCCTCCAGGTTAGTCTGTGTTCCTCCATGTTAGTCTGTATTCCTCCAGGTTAGTCTGTGTTCCTCCATGTTAGTCTGTATTCCTCCAGGTTAGTCTGTATTCCTCCATGTTAGTCTGTATTCCTCCAGGTTAGTCTGTGTTCCTCCATGTTAGTCTGTATTCCTCCAGGTTAGTCTGTATTCCTCCAGGTTAGTCTGTATTCATCCAGGTTAGTCTGTGTTCCTCCATGTTAGTCTGTATTCCTCCAGGTTAGTCTGTATTCCCCCAGGTTAGTCTATGTTCCTCCAGGTTAGTCTGTGTTCCTCCATGTTAGTCTGTATTCCTCCAGGTTAGTCTGTATTCCTCCAGGTTAATCTGTATTCCTCCAGGTTAGTATGTGTTCCTCCAGGTTAGTCTGTATTCCTCCAGGTTAGTCTGTATTCCTCCAGGTTAGTCTGTATTCCTCCAGGTTAGTCTGTGTTCCTCCAGGTTAGTCTGTATTCCTCCAGGTTAGTCTGTATTCCTCCAGGTTAGTCTGTATTCCTCCAGGTTAGTCTGTGTTCCTCCAGGTTAGTCTGTATTCATCCAGGTTAGTCTGTGTTCCTCCATGTTAGTCTGTATTTATCCAGGTTAGTCTGTATTCCTCCAGGTTAGTCTGTGTTCCTCCAGGTTAGTCTGTGTTCCTCCAGGTTAGTCTGTATTCCTCCAGGTTAGTCTGTGTTCCTCCAGGTTAGTCTGTATTCCTCCAGGTTAGTCTGTATTCCTCCAGGTTAGTCTGTATTCCTCCAGGTTAGTCTGTATTTCTCCAGGTTTTTATTTTTAATTTAACTTAATTTCATTTTATTTCATTATTTTGCAAGAAAAGTATCGGGATTTGAATATTAACAGATGAATATTCAGTGATGTAATATAATACATTTTATCCATGTGATATACCTGAGACGTTCATTTAAACCCCCTGTCAAACTCTGGGTATGTTTCTGATCGCCCAGCAGCATTAAACCTGGGTGGGAAACATGATTTACATCTTGTTGTTACAATGAATCCCTGGTGTTGTCTAACCAATAACCTCATTGTAATGGTAATGAGACTGGCTTTGAGTCTCAAATGGTACCCTATTCTCTACGTAGTGCACTACTTCTGACCAGGGCCCATTGGGGAATAGGGGGACTTTTAGGAAGCAGCCTTGGTACAGCTAACAGAGACTATTTCATTTCTTTGACAAGCTCCCTCCTTCCCTCCCTGTTCCTTCAGTTGAGAAAGTGAGTACTCTGGTTAACGGTGAGCCTCTGGGGCAAATAGCTGGCGGACCAATATATCTGTGAGCGTGCAGGGATGAAAACTGTGGAAGCCATTCGTCTGCCTCCTCCTCTTCATCTCCTCCTTCTCCTTCTCCTTCTCCTTCTCCTCTCCTCTCGTCTCGTCTCCTCTTCTCCTCTCCATCCTCCTCCTCCCCTCCTTCTCCTCTCCATCCTCCCCCTCCCCTCCTCCTCTTCTCCTCCTCCCCTCCTCATCCCCTCCTCCTCTCCATCCCCTCCTCCTCTTCTCCTCCTCTCCATCCTCCTCCTACCCTCCTCTTCTCTCCATCCTCCTCCTCTCCTCCTCCTCTCCATCCTCCTCCTCTCCTCCTCCTCCTCCTCGTACTCCGACTTCTCCTCCTCCTCTCTTCTCCTCCTCCTCTTCTCCTCCTCCTTCTCCTCTCTTCTCCTCTCCATCCTCCTCCTCCCCTTCTCCTCTCCATTCTCCTCCTCCTCCTCTCCTCCTTCTCCTCTCCTCCTCCTTCTCCTCTCTTCTCCTCCTTCCCTCCTCACCCCCTCCTCCTCTCCATCCTCCTCCTCCTGTCCTCCTCCTCCTCCTGGCTGGTGGTGCACTACATAGGGAATAGAGTGCCATTTGGGACTCTACCCAGGTAATTTAGTGGACACAGCTCTGTTAGGGCATAGTGCAATATCCTCCTCCTCCTCCTCCTCCTCCTCCTCCTCCTCCCCCTGGCTGGTGGTGCACTACATAGGGAATAGAGTGCCATTTGGGACTCTACCCAGGTAATTTAGTGGACACAGCTCTGTTAGGGCATAGTGCAATATCCTCATCATATGCTGTTGAAATTTCACCCAGCAGAAATCATTTGTCTATGTGACATAAGTGTGTGTGTTTGGGGGGGGTGGGGGGGGGGCAAGAGCTGTGATTGGAGAGAGAGGGGGAGGGGGAGAGAAAGAGATAGAGAGACAGAGATAGGGAGAAAGGGATAGAGAGAGAGAGAACGTGAGGGAGTAAAATAAGAGAAGGCTATAAAGGAGAGGAATCCTATTAGCGGAACGAGGGAGGAGAGAAAACAGGATGGAGGGACAGAGGCAGAGAACGAACGAGGGGGCCACAGTGTCAGAGGAGACGGAAAACGAATGTATTCTG
Source organism: Oncorhynchus mykiss (assembly GCF_057628025.1). Lineage (NCBI taxonomy): Eukaryota > Metazoa > Chordata > Actinopteri > Salmoniformes > Salmonidae > Oncorhynchus > Oncorhynchus mykiss. The sequence goes on along the minus strand of NC_143036.1, from coordinate 81,470,663 downwards.
GGAAAATAATGTGTCATTTTAAAGCAGACGTTTGTATTGGCCGGGCTGACACCATTAGACTGAGCACTCCTCCGCCTGGTGTTAATCGCCATGTCAACAAGCAGGAAGGATGGAGATTACCTGAGGATATTTGATCCTGTGTAATGGATGGGTGCCCAGTCAGCAAGGCTGCACCTGAGATTGGCTTCTTCTCTAATACAACAAATTAAAGTTTAAGCAAAGTTCCACATAGTCTCACAAAGGATCAACATAAGTAAATGAGGTTCCACAACATAAAGATGTAACCCTCTAATGTCATCTGAATGAAACCTGAGAAAATCCCAAAACACATATATTGTATGTTGGCTTAAAAGATATTTGAGACTTCTTAATGAGTAGTTATGTATAACAAAAGGTTCTGTCCTCCCATCCTAGAAAAGTAAAGAATACCAGGCCTAAAACCCTGCAGAGATTCAGGTGTTCTGACTCTTCTTGTCCACTCCACCATCACTCCCCCACACCACTGAGAGAGAGAAAGGGGGGGGGTGAGAGACAGAGAGAGACAGACAGAGAGAGAGAGAGGGGGGAGAGAGAGAGACAGAGAGAGAGAGAGACAGAGAGAGAGAGAGAGAGAGAGAGAGAGAGAGAGAGAGAGAGAGAGAGGGGGGGGGAGAGAGAGGGGGGGAGACAGCGAGAGAGAGAGAGAGAGAGACAGAGAGGGACAGAGAGAGAGAGAGACAGAGAGAGATAGAGATAGAGAGACAGAGAGAGAGAGAGAGAGAGAGACAGAGAGAGAGAGAAGTTAGATGCAGGCAGCCGTGCTCAGTGTTGGACAGCTAGCTAGGGAGAAGTCAAACAGAGACTCAGCCTCCTCTCTCCTCCTCTCAGCTAGCTAGGGAGAAGTCAAACAGAGACTCAGACTCCTCTCTCCTCCTCTCAGCTAGCTAGGGAGAAGTCAAACAGAGGCTCAGCCTCCTCTCTCCTCCTCTCAGCTAGCTAGGGAGAAGTCAAACAGAGACTCAGCCTCCTCTCTCCTCCTCTCAGCTAGCTAGGGAGAAGTCAAACAGAGACTCAGCCTCCTCTCTCCTCCTCTCAGCTAGCTAGGGAGAAGTCAAACAGAGACTCAGCCTCCTCTCTCCTCCTCTCAGCTAGCTAGGGAGAAGTCAAACAGAGACTCAGCCTCCTCTCTCCTCCTCTCAGCTAGCTAGGGAGAAGTCAAACAGAGACTCAGCCTCCTCTCTCCTCCTCTCAGCTAGCTAGGGAGAAGTCAAACAGAGACTCAGCCTCCTCTCTCCTCCTCTCAGCTAGCTAGGGAGAAGTCAAACAGAGACTCAGCCTCCTCTCTCCTCCTCTCAGCTAGCTAGGGAGAAGTCAAACAGAGACTCAGCCTCCTCTCTCCTCCTCTCAGCTAGCTAGGGAGAAGTCAAACAGAGACTCAGCCTCCTCTCTCCTCCTCTCAGCTAGCTAGGGAGAAGTCAAACAGAGACTCAGCCTCCTCTCTCCTCCTCTCAGCTAGCTAGGGAGAAGTCAAACAGAGACTCAGACTCCTCTCTCCTCCTCTCAGCTAGCTAGGGAGAAGTCAAACAGAGACTCAGCCTCCTCTCTCCTCCTCTCAGCTAGCTAGGGAGAAGTCAAACAGAGGCTCAGCCTCCTCTCTCCTCCTCTCAGCTAGCTAGGGAGAAGTCAAACAGAGACTCAGCCTCCTCTCTCCTCCTCTCAGCTAGCTAGGGAGAAGTCAAACAGAGACTCAGCCTCCTCTCTCCTCCTCTCAGCTAGCTAGGGAGAAGTCAAACAGAGACTCAGCCTCCTCTCTCCTCCTCTCAGCTAGCTAGGGAGAAGTCAAACAGAGACTCAGCCTCCTCTCTCCTCCTCTCAGCTAGCTAGGGAGAAGTCAAACAGAGACTCAGCCTCCTCTCTCCTCCTCTCAGCTAGCTAGGGAGAAGTCAAACAGAGACTCACCCTCCTCTCTCCTCCTCTCAGCTAGCTAGGGAGAAGTCAAACAGAGACTCAGCCTCCTCTCTCCTCCTATCAGCTAGCTAGGGAGAAGTCAAACAGAGACTCAGCCTCCTCTCTCCTCCTCTCAGCTAGCTAGGGAGAAGTCAAACAGAGACTCAGCCTCCTCTCTCCTCCTCTCAGCTAGCTAGGGAGAAGTCAAACAGAGACTCAGCCTCCTCTCTCCTCCTCTCAGCTAGCTAGGGAGAAGTCAAACAGAGACTCAGCCTCCTCTCTCCTCCTATCAGCTAGCTAGGGAGAAGTCAAACAGAGACTCAGCCTCCTCTCTCCTCCTCTCAGCTAGCTAGGGAGAAGTCAAACAGAGACTCCTCCTCTCTCCTCCTCTCCTCTCCCAGTAACCAGAGGCACCGTCCACTCCTGCTTCCCAGTAAACACAGGCACTGCCCCCCCCACCCCCCCGGTCCCAGTAAACACAGGTGCTCTACGCTCTGACTTTGTCCAACTCTCACTGCTAGGGAGATAAAATGCCCTCAGGACAGAAGCACTTCCCTCTCATTCTCCCTCTCTCTAATCTCCACTCTGCCCATGTGGGAAAGGTCGAGCGGCCCGCTGGCTAAAAGAGAGGCGGAGGATGGAGAGGGGAATGGAGGAGAGGAGGAGAGAGCTGGTTAGGTCTGTAGGGTTGTTGTAACAGCTGCAGGTGGAAACAGAGGTGTCCCAGACAGACAGGGATCTCAACAGGATAAACAGTCTTTAGACCAGAGGACCGTTGGACTGGAAGATGTGTCCCAAATGGAACACTGTTCCTCTATATAGTACACTTCTTTTGACCAGAGACCTGTTGCCCCTGTAGTGCACTATGTAGGGAATAGGGTGGCATTTAGAACACAGAGTTTAGTCTTTCTAGAGAGGGAGATAGCTCCTCATCAACAGTAGTCTGGGATGAGTCCCAAATGGCACCCTATGTAGTGCACTACTTTTGACCAGGTCCCATAGGGTCCCATAGGGCTGTGGTCAAAAGTAGTGCACTACATAGTGAATATCACGCCTCCTTTTATAAAGCTACAGCATCGATACGGCCGTCTAGGGGCTGGGGTTGGTCTACAGCCCTCTAGGGATCTGGGGGTTGGTCTACAGCCCTCTAGGGATCTGGGGGTTGGTCTACAGCCATCTAGGGGCTGGGGGTTGGTCTACAGCCGTCTAGGGGCTGGGGGTTGGTCTACAGCCCTCTAGGGATCTGGGGGTTGGTCTACAGCCCTCTAGGGATCTGGGGGTTGGTCTACAGCCCTCTAGGGATCTGGGGGTTGGTCTACAGCCGTCTAGGGGCTGGGGGTTGGTCTACAGCCCTCTAGGGATCTGGGGGTTGGTCTACAGCTGTCTAGGGGCTGGGGGTTGGTCTACAGCCGTCTAGGGGCTGGGGGTTGGTCTACAGCCGTCTAGGGGCTGGGGGTTGGTCTACAGCCGTCTAGGGGCTGGGGGTTGGTCTACAGCCGTCTAGGGATCTGGGGGTTGGTCTACAGCCCTCTAGGGGCTGGGGTTGGTCTACAGCCCTCTGGGGATCTGGGGGTTGGTCTACAGCCGTCTAAGGATCTGGGGGTTGGTCTACAGCCCTCTAGGGGCTGGGGGTTGGTCTACAGCCGTCTAGGGGCTGGAGGTTGGTCTACAGCCGTCTAGGGGCTGGGGGTTGGTCTACAGCCGTCTAGGGGCTGGGGGTTGGTCTACAGCCGTCTAGGGGCTGGGGTTGGTCTACAGCCGTCTAGGGGTTGATGCTTATGTAAATGATGCTTATGTAAACCTGTCTCACTTTCTCTCCCTCGCTCCCTCTCCCTCTCTCTCTTTATCTCTCTCTTTATCTCTCTCTTTTGATACTGTTAACCATGAGGTTCTCATCATAAAATTGTCCAAGTTCAACTTTTCCCCCGATGCCTTGAGATGGATGAAATCGTACCTTGAAGGCAGAACTCAGTGTGTCAGAGTGAGCAGTGAGCTGTCGCCCACTCTTAGCTATGATGTGGGCGTGCCCCAAGGGTCAATACTGGGGCCCCTCCTGTTCAGCCTGTACATTAATGACCTGCCTTCTGTCTGTACTGGGTCTGTAGTTCAGCCTGTACATTAATGATGTGCCTTCTGTCTGTACTGGGTCTGTAGTTCAGCCTGTACATTAATGACCTGCCTTCTGTCTGTACTGGGTCTGTAGTTCAGCCTGTACATTAATGACCTGCCTCCTGTCTGTACTGGGTCTGTAGTTCAGCCTGTACATTAATGATCTGTCTTCTGTCTGTACTGGGTCTGTAGTTCAGCCTGTACATTAATGACCTGCCTTCTGTCTGTACTGGGTCTGTAGTTCAGCCTGTACATTAATGATCTGTCTTCTGTCTGTACTGGGTCTGTAGTTCAGCCTGTACATTAATGATCTGTCTTCTGTCTGTACTGGGTCTGTAGTTCAGCCTGTACATTAATGACCTGCCTCCTGTCTGTACTGGGTCTGTAGTTCAGCCTGTACATTAATGACCTGCCTCCTGTCTGTACTGGGTCTGTAGTTCAGCCTGTACATTAATGATCTGTCTTCTGTCTGTACTGGGTCTGTAGTTCAGCCTGTACATTAATGACCTGCCTCCTGTCTGTACTGGGTCTGTAGTTCAGCCTGTACATTAATGATCTGTCTTCTGTCTGTACTGGGTCTGTAGTTCAGCCTGTACATTAATGATCTGTCTTCTGTCTGTACTGGGTCTGTAGTTCAGCCTGTACATTAATGACCTGCCTCCTGTCTGTACTGGGTCTGTAGTTCAGCCTGTACATTAATGATCTGTCTTCTGTCTGTACTGGGTCTGTAGTTCAGCCTGTACATTAATGACCTGCCTTCTGTCTGTACTGGGTCTGTAGTTCAGCCTGTACATTAATGACCTGCCTCCTGTCTGTACTGGGTCTGTAGTTCAGCCTGTACATTAATGATCTGCCTCCTGTCTGTACTGGGTCTGTAGTTCAGCCTGTACATTAATGATCTGTCTTCTGTCTGTACTGGGTCTGTAGTTCAGCCTGTACATTAATGACCTGCCTCCTGTCTGTACTGGGTCTGTAGTTCAGCCTGTACATTAATGACCTGCCTTCTGTCTGTACTGGGTCTGTAGTTCAGCCTGTACATTAATGACCTGCCTCCTGTCTGTACTGGGTCTGTAGTTCAGCCTGTACATTAATGACCTGCCTTCTGTCTGTACTGGGTCTGTAGTTCAGCCTGTACATTAATGATCTGTCTTCTGTCTGTACTGGGTCTGTAGTTCAGCCTGTACATTAATGACCTGCCTCCTGTCTGTACTGGGTCTGTAGTTCAGCCTGTACATTAATGATCTGCCTTCTGTCTGTACTGGGTCTGTAGTTCAAATGTTTTCAGATGATACAGTGATATATGTGCAAAGAGCAAACAACAAGCTACACCAGGACTCACTACTGTAACGGTCCAAGTTACAAAGTGACTCACTACTGTAATGGTCCAGGTTACATAGTGACTCACTACTGTAATGGTCCAGGTTACATAGTGACTCACTACTGTAATGGTCCAGGTTACATAGTGACTCACTACTGTAACGGTCCAAGTTACAAAGTGACTCACTACTGTAATGGTCCAGGTTACATAGTGACTCACTACTGTAATGGTCCAGGTTACATAGTGACTCACTACTGTAATGGTCCAGGTTACACAGTGACTCAGTGATTCACTACTGTAATGGTCCAGGTTACAAAGTGACTCAGTGACTCACTACTGTAATGGTCCAGTTTACATAGTGACTCACTACTGTAACGGTCCAGGTTACATAGTGACTCACTACTGTAATGATCCAGGTTACACAGTGACTCAGTGATTCACTACTGTAATGGTCCAGTTTACATAGTGACTCACTACTGTAATGGTCCAGTTTACATAGTGACTCACTACTGTAACGGTCCAGTTTACATAGTGACTCACTACTGTAACGGTCCAGGTTACATAGTGACTCACTACTGTAATGGTCCAGGTTACAAAGTGACTCAGTGACTCACTACTGTAATGGTCCAGGTTACATAGTGACTCACTACTGTAATGGTCCAGGTTACATAGTGACTCACTACTGTAACGGTCCAGGTTACATAGTGACTCACTACTGTAATGGTCCAGGTTACATAGTGACTCACTACTGTAATGGTCCAGATTACATAGTGACTCAGTGATTCACTACTGTAATGATCCAGGTTACATAGTGACTCAGTGATTCACTACTGTAATGGTCCAGGTTACAAAGTGACTCACTACTGTAACGGTCCAGATTAAAAAGTGACTCAGTGACTCACTACTGTAATGGTCCAGGTTACATAGTGACTCACTACTGTAACGGTCCAGATTACATAGTGACTCAGTGACTCACTACTGTAATGGTCCAGGTTACAAAGTGACTCAGTGACTCACTACTGTAATGGTCCAGGTTACATAGTGGCTCAGTGACTCACTACTGTAATGGTCCAGGTTACAAAGTGACTCAGTGACTCACTACTGTAATGGTCCAGGTTACATAGTGACTCACTACTGTAATGGTCCAGGTTACATAGTGACTCACTACTGTAATGGTCCAGGTTACATAGTGACTCACTACTGTAACGGTCCAGGTTACATAGTGGCTCAGTGACTCACTACTGTAATGGTCCAGGTTACAAAGTGACTCAGTGACTCACTACTGTAATGGTCCAGGTTACATAGTGACTCACTACTGTAATGGTCCAGGTTACATAGTGACTCACTACTGTAATGGTCCAGGTTACATAGTGACTCACTACTGTAACGGTCCAGGTTACAAAGTGACTCAGTGACTCACTACTGTAATGGTCCAGGTTACAAAGTGACTCAGTGACTCACTACTGTAATGGTCCAGGTTACAAAGTGACTCAGTGACTCACTACAGTAATGGTCCAGGTTACATAGTGACTCAGTGACTCACTACTGTAACGGTCCAGGTTACAAAGTGACTCAGTGACTCACTACTGTAATGGTCCAGGTTACATAGTGACTCAGTGACTCACTACTATAACGGTCCAGGTTACAAAGTGACTCAGTGACTCTATGTGTCAGGGGAGAAGCTCCAGGTGGTATCTGATTTTAAGTACCTTGGCATCATACTCGATTCCAACCTCTCTTTTAAAAAGCAGGTGAAAAAGGTCATTCAGATATCCAAATTCAACCTAGCTAATTTCCGATTCACACGAAATTGTTTGACTACAGAGGTAGAAAAACTGTACTTCAAATCTATGATACTCCCCCACTTAACATACTGCTTGACTAGTTGGACCCAAGCTTGCTGTACAACATTAAGACCTATTCAGTCTGTCTACAAACAGGCTCTCAAAGTGCTTGATAGGAAGCCCAATAGCCATCATCATTGTCACATCCTCAGAAAGCATGAGCTCCTGAGTTGGGAAAATCTTGTGCAATACACCGACGCATGTCTTGTATTCAAGATCCTAAATGGCCTGGCTCCTCCCCCTCCACTCTGAACTTTTGTTATACAGAGAACCCACTTTTATGGCAGCAGATCCACAAGGTCTGCCATGAGAGGTGACTGTAATAGTTCCCTTATTAAGGAAAAGCACCTTTAGTAAATCTGTTTTCTCTGTGAGAGCTTCCCATGTCTGGAATACACTGCCATCAGACACACATAACTGTACCACATATCACACTTTCACCATAAAAACATGAAGCTCAAGGCCAGTCAGATTTGTGATCATAATCCCTAGTTGTGTATTGCCACTTTCCATGTTGTCTGTAACTTGTGAGGTGTGGAAACACTCTGTTGCTTTTATAGATTTTGTCTTGCTGCTTTTTGTCCTATGTTGCTCTGTCTGTATGCTACGTCTTGCTTGTCCTATGTTGCTCTGTCTGTATGCTACGTCTTGCTTGTTCTATGTTGCTCTGTCTGTATGCTACGTCTTGCTTGTCCTATGTTGCTCTGTCTGTATGCTACGTCTTGCTTGTCCTATGTTGCTCTGTCTGTATGCTACGTCTGGCTTGTTCTATGTTGCTCTGTCTGTATGCTACGTCTTGCTTGTCCTATGTTGCTCTGTCTGTATGCTACGTCTTGCTTGTCCTATGTTGCTCTGTCTGTATGCTACGTCTTGCTTGTTCTATGTTGCTCTGTCTGTATGCTACGTCTTGCTTGTCCTATGTTGCTCTGTCTGAATGCTACGTCTTGCTTGTTCTATGTTGCTCTGTCTGTATGCTATGTCTTGCTTGTCCTATGTTGCTCTGTCTGTATGCTATGTCTTGCTTGTCCTATGTTGCTCTGTCTGTATGCTATGTCTTGCTTGTTCTATGTTGCTCTGTCTGAATGCTACGTCTTGCTTGTTCTATGTTGCTCTGTCTGTATGCTATGTCTTGCTTGTTCTATGTTGCTCTGTCTGAATGCTACGTCTTGCTTGTCCTATGTTGCTCTGTCTGAATGCTATGTCTTGCTTGTTCTATGTTGCTCTGTCTGAATGCTACGTCTTGCTTGTCCTATGTTGCTCTGTCTGAATGCTACGTCTTGCTTGTTCTATGTTGCTCTGTCTGTATGCTATGTCTTGCTTGTCCTATGTTGCTCTGTCTGAATGCTATGTCTTGCTTGTTCTATGTTGCTCTGTCTGAATGCTACGTCTTGCTTGTCCTATGTTGCTCTGTCTGAATGCTACGTCTTGCTTGTTCTATGTTGCTCTGTCTGTATGCTATGTCTTGCTTGTCCTATGTTGCTCTGTCTGTATGCTATGTCTTGCTTGTCCTATGTTGCTCTGTCTGTATGCTATGTCTTGCTTGTTCTATGTTGCTCTGTCTGAATGCTACGTCTTGCTTGTTCTATGTTGCTCTGTCTGTATGCTATGTCTTGCTTGTTCTATGTTGCTCTGTCTGTATGCTACGTCTTGCTTGTCCTATGTTGCTCTGTCTGTATGCTACGTCTTGCTTGTTCTATGTTGCTCTGTCTGTATGCTACGTCTTGCTTGTCCTATGTTGCTCTGTCTGTATGCTACGTCTTGCTTGTTCTATGTTGCTCTGTCTGTATGCTACGTCTGGCTTGTTCTATGTTGCTCTGTCTGTATGCTACGTCTGGCTTGTCCTATGTTGCTCTGTCTGTATGCTACGTCTTGCTTGTTATATGTTGCTCTGTCTGTATGCTACGTCTTGCTTGTTCTATGTTGCTCTGTCTGTATGCTACGTCTTGCTTGTCCTATGTTGCTCTGCGTGTGCTACGTCTTGTCTGTCCTATGTTGCTCTGCGTGTATGCTACGTCTTGTCTGTCCTATGTTGCTCTGCGTGTATGCTACGTCTTGTCTGTCCTATGTTGCTCTGTCTGTATGCTACGTCTTGTCTGTCCTATGTTGCTCTGTCTGTATGCTACGTCTTGTCTGTCCTATGTTGCTCTGTCTGTATGCTACGTCTTGTCTGTCCTATGTTGCTCTGTCTGTATGCTACGTCTTGTCTGTCCTATGTTGCTCTGCGTGTGCTACGTCTTGTCTGTCCTATGTTGCTCTGCGTGTGCTCACTGATCAATGATTGTCTATATTGTAATTGTTTTTAATAACCTGCCCAGGGACTGCGGTTGAAAATTAGCCGGCTGGCTAAAACCGTCTCTTTTACTGAAACGTTGATTAATGTGCACTGTCCCTGTAAAAAAAAAAAGAAAAAGTCAACAACTCAAAAATTAAACTCAATAAACTCTCTCTTTTCTCTCCCTCCCTCTCTAGGTTTTGTGTGGGAGATAAGTTCTTCCTGAAGAACAATATGATCCTGTGTCAGACGGACTACGAGGAGGGGCTGATGAAGGAGGGATACGCCCCGCAGGTTCGCTGACTACAGATGAAGAGCAGAGAGAGAGAGAGGGGGGGGGGGGGGGTGATGGGATTGAGGAGAGCAGAGAGAGACTGAAGGGAGGAGGAGGAGAGCCATCCAATCAGACTGAAGGGAGGAGGAGGAGAGACATCCAATCAGGCTGAAGGAAGGAGGAGGAGAGACATCCAATCAGACTGAAGGGAGGAGGAGGAGAGACATCCAATCAGACTGAAGGAAGGAGGTGGAGATCCATCCAATCAGACTGAAGGAAGGAAGGAGGAGAGCCATCCAATCAGACTGAAGGAAGGAGGAAAGCCATCCAATCAGACACAAAAAGCACTACTACAACTCTCTCTCTCTCTCTCTCTTCCTCTCCAATGTCAGAGCCCTAACGTGTATATAACCAACCAACAACCAACGTTCAACCTGGAAGGGACCGTTTCTCAGCTGTACAGAATAGCCATAGAGACTGGCTATTAGAGACTGGCCATAGAGACTAAGGGTTGTCAGAGGAGGAGGGGGGAGGGGAGGCCCTTACAAGGTCACAATGGACGACATGTACAAAAGTTGACTTTGTTTGTGTTCTGAAGGATGATGCCTCTTCCCAACAACCAAACACTGGCTTTACAATGATACCCCAATCCACCTTCTCCCCCCCCCCCCCAGAAAAAAGAGACACAAATACTTACACCCCCCCCCCCTCCCCAATGTCCATCCCCCCCTCCTATTCCTCTCTGAGGGACCAGGGGAGAACCTAAACAATTAAGATCCCAGTGTCTGAAACCCATATGACTCAGTCTCCACTAGGGCCCAAGTGACTATCTGACCCGACCCGGGAGAGAACTACGGAGATACAGAGCGTCACCATCCGATCTCAGGTTGGATTCAACCACAATCCAACCATCGTGATCTCTTCAGCACCAACTTCAATTCAACCACAATCCAACCATCGTGATCTCTTCAGCACCAACTTCAATTCAACCACAATCCAACCATCGTGATCTCTTCAGCACCAACTTCAATTCAACCACAATCCAACCATCGTGATCTCTTCAGCTCCAACTTCAATTCAACCACAATCCAACCATCGTGATCTCTTCAGCTTGGGATAGCTCCCTCCGTGTCGTTTTATAGACTCTCATTTGGGACTCTCCTTAGAAGACTGACGATTCTGGACTGTGGTCCTATGGAGTGGCTTGTAATTAGTGCGGGGGGAGGGGGTGGGGGGGGTAGTTCTCACGTTTTGTTAAGGCCTTTCCTGCCCGGGGGGGGGGGGGGTTCTAGGGGTATCGGGGGGGAGTGGTTCAAGGGGTATCGTGGTGGGGGGGGCGGGGGTTCTAGGGGTATCGGGGGGAGTGAGGAGTGGTTCAAGGGGTATCTGGGGAGGTTTCTAGGGGTATCTGGGGATTAGTTCAAGGGGTATCGGGGGGTAGGTTTCTATGGGTATCTGGGGAGTGGTTCAAGGGGTATCTGGGGGTTTCTAGGGATATCTGGGGAGTGGTTCAAGGGGTATCTGGGGGTTCAAGGGGTATCTGGGGGGGAGTTTCTAGGGATATCTGGGGGGGGGGGGGGTTACTTTTTGTAGACTGTATTTATTTCAGCTTTCAGTGCTTTGACTATTGATCACCTGTTGTCCCAATTTTCATTAATGCGGAATGTCATTCTTCAACATGCTGATACTTGAATTCTTTCAATCACTATTAGTTTAATCACTGTTTTAACTCTCAGTCAGTTGTGACTAGATGGGAGTAGCCTGGCGCTTCCTCTTCTGGTACGTAGGCTGTACTGTCAACTGGCGCAGATGCAAGTTGCCTTCAATGAAGACTTTGCTGGTCACATGGTCTGTGAGCGTTAGGTAATTGTTACTCCGAGGTGTTTCCTCGATGACACTCTATTTCGTATATGGAGCCCTGGCCAAAAGTAGTGCACTATATAGGGAATAGGGCCCTGGCCAAAAGTAGTGCACTATATAGGGAATAGGGCTCTGGTTTAAAGTAGTGTACTATATAGGGAATAGGGCTCTGGTCTAAAGTAGTACACTAAATAGAGAATAGGGCTCTGGTCTAAAGTAGTGCACTATATAGGGAATATGGCTCTGGTCTAAAGTAGTGCACTATATAGGGAATAGGGCTCTGGTCTAAAGTAGTGCACTATATATGGGAATAGGGCTCTGGTCTAAAGTAGTGCACTATATAGGGAATAGGGCTCTCTGGTCTAAAGTAGTACACTATATAGAGAATAGGGCTCTGGTCTAAAGTAGTGGACTATATAGGGAATAGGGCTCTGGTCTAAAGTAGTGCACTATATAGGGAATAGGGCTCTCTGGTCTAAAGTAGTGCACTATATAGGGAATAGGGCTCTCTGGTCTAAAGTAGTGCACTATATAGGGAATAGGGCTCTGGTCTAAAGTAGTTCACTATATAGGGAATAGGGCTCTCTGGTCTAAAGTAGTGCACTATATAGGGAATAGGGCTCTCTGGTCTAAAGTAGTGCACTATATAGGGAATAGGGTGGCATTTAGGATGCAGGGCTGGCTTTGAGGGACCCGTGAACCTTCCTTCTTGGAAGGAAAATACCACATTGACCTAGCAGCTGAATTTAAATGATCAACTATCAATTAAGGGCCAACCATGCTGAAGCATCATTTACAAAGAAGGCAACAGTTAGCTAATGAACACAAACAACTCCAAGGGAGTAAGAAACAGAAAGATTCCTTCCTGCTTGCTATTGTATAAAGGTTTCTTATGTCATCCAGCATGATATGTTTATTTCCCAGGAAGGACAACAACAACAACAACAACAACAACGCTTGTAAATAATGTATTGTAATAATTTTAAGCACAAATGTAATACAGTTTTATTGTGTTAACAATGTGTGCATTCGGTGTCTTCCTTTTCCTCTGCAAACTGTCATATAGTGCTCTGGAAAGAAATGTCCCTTGGTTACTATGATTCTATGATTCTATGATTCTATGATTCTATGATCAGCTTCCCCTCCACCAATCCTAACCTTTACCATCAGTGGCACTCCATCATATTGCCACATTTGGCGTAGTCGGCAGGAATCGGGGACCGGATGATGGAAATAAATAATTTCATAGAAGTATATTGGTAAACAATATACACTATTGAGACAGTACCGGAATCAGAGGGAAGATGGATACGTGGGAGAAACGGAGAGGAATGGTGGAGACAGGGATTGATGTAGAGAGTCTTTACATGGGATTGATGTGGAGATGGGGGAAGAGTCTTTACATGGGATTGATAGGGGATGGGGGATGAGGGAAGAGTCTTTACATCGCCTTTTATAAGTGTCATACCCTGATCTGTTTCACCTGTCTTTGTACTTGTCTCCACCCCCCTCCAGGTGTCGCTCATCTTCCCCATTATCCCCTGTGTATTTATACCTGTTTTCTCCGTTTGTCTGTTGCCAGTTCATCTTGTCTTGTCAGGTCTTACCAGCATTCTCTCCCGCCTTCCTGTTTTTCTAGTTCTGTTTCCTAGTTTTTCCCAGTTCTGACCATTCTGCCTGCCCTGACCCCGAGCCTGCCTGCCGTCCTGTACCTGCCTGACACTGACCTGATTACGATCCTCCGCCTACCCTGACCCCGAGCCTGCCTGACTCTGAACTTATCACGAACCTCTGCCTGCCCTGACCCGAGCCTGCCTGACTCTGACCTTATCACGAACCTCTGCCTGCCGTCGACCTGCCTTTAACTGTCCCGTGTTTCTAATAAATAATCTGAGAACTGTACTATCTGCCTCCTGTCTCCACCTGGGTCACATCCTCGTGATAATAAGGCTATTTTATACTTTACAGAACCATTTATAACAATATTTTATACTTTACAGAACCATTTAGAAGGATAGTTTATACTTTACAGAACCATTTATAACAATATTATATACTTTACAGAACCATTTAGAAGGATATTATATACTTTACAGAACCATTTAGAAGGATATTTATACTTTACAGAACCGTTTAGAAGGATATTATATACTTTACAGAACCATTTAGAAGGATATTATATACTTTACAAAATCATTTAGAAGGATATTATATACTTTACAGAACCATTTAGAAGGATATTATATACTTTACAGAACCGTTTAGAAGGATATTATATACTTTATAGAACCATTTAGAAGGATATTATATACTTTACATAATCATTTAGAAGGATATTATATACTTTACAGAACCATTTAGAAGGATATTATATACTTTACAGAACCATTTATAATGATATTATATACTTTACAGAACCATTTAGAAGGATATTATATACTTTACAGAACCATTTAGAAGGATATTATATACTTTACAGAACCATTTAGAAGGATATTATATACTTTACAGAACCATTTAGAAGGATATTATATACTTTACAAAATCATTTAGAAGGATATTATATACTTTACAGAACCATTTAGAAGGATATTATATACTTTACAGAACCATTTAGAAGGATATTATATACTTTACAGAATCATTTAGAAGGATATTATATACTTTACAAAATCATTTAGAAGGATATTATATACTTTACAGAACCATTTAGAATGACATTTTATACTTTATAGAGTGGAGGTCTGTTTTCTAGGAAACTTCTTCATACTTTACATTCCATGTATTAGACCGTGGGGTTTACTGGGGCTGTTCAGGTCATGTGGCGCTAACTCAAGGGCACAGCATTAGATGCTCTGACACACACACACACATACACACAGACACGCACGCAGAAACACACACATACACACAGGCACACACACACGCAGACACACACACGCAGACACACAAACACACGCAGACACAAACACACACACACACCCACCACACGCAGACACACACGCGCAGACACACACAAGCAGACACACAAACACACACACACGCACACCGCACGCACACACACGCAGACACACACACACACACACCCACGCAGACACACACACACACCTCACCCCACACACACACACACACGCAGACACACACACACGCAGACACACACACACACGCAGACACACACACACACACGCAGACACACACACACAGACACACACACACACAAACTTTAGATGCAGATCAGCCTGGCAGCCCCCATAACAGAACATTTCCCTCTCTGTCCATTACCCAAAACAACAGACCATGTTGTTGCTAGCTCTATGACATATGATTGATCTGAGGCTAGCTCTATGATATATGATTGATCTGTAGCTCGCTCTATGATATGTGATTGATCTGCAAATAGCTGATATAATGATATATTGGGTTCCCGAGTGGCGCAGCGGTCTAAGGCACTGCATATCAGTGCTAGAGGCGTCACTACAGACCCTTGTTCAATTCCAGGCTGTATAACAACCGGCCGTGATTGGGAGTCCAATAGGGAGGCGCACAATTGGCCCAGCGTCACCCGGGTTTGGGGTTTGGCCCGGGGTAGGCCGTCATTGTAAATAATAATTTGTTCTTAGCAGACTTGCCTGGTTAAATAAAATAACACATATGATTGATGATCTGCAACACAGTCTTTCTTTGTTGTCCTTCTCCTCTCCTTGTAAAAATGAATGTTTGGGAGTTCGTCATGCCAGGGTAGATATATGTCATATCGTAATCTTCTTTTAAATAACAATCACATAATTGTTTTACTTTTTTATATTTCAATGTGTTGTTTCTACTAATTCCTCTGAGTTGTTTCTACTAATTAGCTTCTATAATTCCTCTGAGTTGTTTCTACTAATTAGCTTCTATAATTCCTCTGTGTTGTTTCTACTAATTATCTATAATTCCTCTGTGTTGTTTCTACTAATTCCTCTGTGTTTTTTCTACTAATGATCTTCTATAATTCCTCTGTGTTGTTTCTACTAATGATCTTCTATAATTCCTCTGTGTTGTTTCTACTAATGATCTTCTATAATTCCTCTGTGTTGTTTCTACTAATTACCCCCTATCATTCCTCTGTGTTGTTTCTACTAATTATCTTCTATAATTCCTCTGTGTTGTTTCTACTAATTATCTTCTATAATTCCTCTGTGTTGTTTCTACTAATGATCTTCTATAATTCCTCTGTGTTGTTTCTACTAATTATCTATAATTCCTCTGTGTTGTTTCTACTAATTCCTCTGTGTTGTTTCTACTAATTACCCCCTATCATTCCTCTGTGTTGTTTCTACTAATTATCTTCTATAATTCCTCTGTGTTGTTTCTACTAATTCCTCTGTGTTGTTTCTACTAATGATCTTCTATAATTCCTCTGTGTTGTTTCTACTAATTATCTATAATTCCTCTGTGTTGTTTCTACTAATTCCTCTGTGTTGTTTCTACTAATTACCCACTATCATTCCTCTGTGTTGTTTCTACTAATTACCCCCTATCATTCCTCTGTGTTGTTTCTACTAATTAGCTGTGTTCGATGGAGAGCCATCCTGTATGTTGGAGGTGAAACATTTGGATTAAAGTTCTAGCTTCAAGTGTTTCAATTGGTCTGTAATTAGCTAGGTGGGTTTAATAGGGGATGTGATTGGCTAAGTGGGTTTAATAGGGGGCTGTGATTGGCTAGGTGGGTTTAATAGGGGATGTGATTGGCTAGGTGGGTTTAATAGGGGATGTGATTGGCTAGGTGGGTTTAATAGGGGATGTGATTGGCTAGGTGGGTTTAATAGGGGATGTGATTGGCTAGGTGGGTTTAATAGGGGATGTGATTGTCTAGGTGGGTTTAATAGGGGATGTGATTGGCTAGTTGGGTTTAATAGGGGATGTGATTGGCTAGGTGGGTTTAATAGGGGATGTGATTGTCTAGGTGGGTTTAATAGGGTATGTGATTGGCTAGGTGGGTTTAAGGGGGCTGTGATTGGCTAGGTGGGTTTAATAGGGGATGTGATTAGCTAGGCGGGTTTAATAGGGGATGTGATTGGCTAGGTGGGTTTAAGGGGGCTGTGATTGGCTAGGTGGGTTTAAAGGGTCTGTGATTGTCTAGGTGGGTTTAATAGGGGATGTGATTGGCTAGGTGGGTTTAAAGGGGGCTGTGATTGGCTAGGTGGGTTTAAAGGGGGATGTGATTAGCTAGGTGGGTTTAAAGGGGGATGTAATTAGTTGTGATTAGTAATTAGTTTCTATATGATTACAGAGAGCTGTAGTATGTCTCTCTATATCATTACAGAGAGCTGTAGTATGTCTCTCTACATCATTACAGAGAGCTCTAGTATGTTTATCTACTATAGACCAGAGCCCAGTGCACTATATAGGGAATAGAGTTGTGTTCTAAAGTAGTGTACTATATAGGGAATAGGGCTCTGGTCTAAAGTAGTGCACTACATAGGGAATAGGGCTCTGGTCTATAGTAGTGCACTACATAGGGAATAGAGTTGTGTTCTAAAGTAGTGCACTATATAGGGAGTAGGGCTCTGGTCTAAAGTAGTGCACTATATAAGGAATAGGATTCTGGTCTAAAGTAGTGCACTATATAAGGAATAGGATTCTGGTATAAAGTAGTGTACTATATGGGGAATAGTGGTCACAGTGATGTCCGTTCACTGAGATGTGTTCCCACAGAGGTGTTCGTTCACTGAGATGTGTTCCCACAGTGATGTTCGTTCACTGAGATGTGTTCCCACAGAGGTGTTCGTTCACTGAGATGTGTTCCCACAGTGATGTTCGTTCACTGAGATGTGTTCCCACAGAGGTGTTCGTTCACTGAGATGTGTTCCCACAGTGATGTTCGTTCACTGAGATGTGTTCCCACAGTGATGTTCGTTCACTGAGATGTGTTCCCACAGCGATGTTCGTTCACTGAGATGTGTTCCCACAGCGATGTTCGTTCACTGAGATGTGTTCCCACAGCGATGTTCGTTCACTGAGATGATGTTCGTTCACTGAGACGTGTACCCACAGCGATGCTCGTTCACTGAGATGTGTTCCCACAGTGATGTTCGTTCACTGAGACGTGTTCCCACAGTGATGTTCGTTCACTGAGATGTGTTCCCACAGCGATGTTCGTTCACTGAGATGTGTTCCCACAGTGATGTTCGTTCACTGAGATGATGTTCGTTCACTGAGACGTGTACCCACAGCGACGTTCGTTCACTGAGATGTGTTCCCACAGCAATGTTCGTTCACTGAGACGTGTTCCCACGGAAAAGAAAACTCGAGAGGAAAGGAACTAAATAAACAGCAACGATGAGATGACGAAACACAAAGAAAAGGACAAATAAAGAACTTGTTCTTCAAAACGGTCATTAGGAGCATTTAGAGAACGCATTAGCTGCCAGGGCAGGCTGGGTATCGTTAGCTAGCGTTAGCGCCTCTCTCCCTGTGCCACGGATGACCCCGCAGTTAGCGCTTAGCTTAGCCCTGATCCATCTCTCTCTCTCTCTGTCTCTCTCTCTCTCTCTCTGTCTCTGTCCCTCTCTCTGTCTCTCTCTCTCTCTCTCTCTCTGTCTCTCTCTCTCTCTCTCTCTGTCTCTCTCTCTAGCTCCCTCTCTCTCTCTCTGTCTCTCTCTCTCTCTCTCTGTCTCTCTCTCTAGCTCCCTCTCTCTCTCTCTGTCTCTCTCTCTCTCTCTCTCTCTCTCTCTCTCTCTCTCCCTCTCTCTCTCTGTCTGTCTCTTTCTCTCTCTCCTTCTTTCTCTCTCTTGTTCTCTCTCTCTGTCTCTCTCTCTCTCTCTCTCTCTCTGTCTGTCTCTGTCTCTCTCTCTCTCTCTCTCTCTCTTTCTCTCTCTCCTTCTTTCTCTCTCTCTTGTTCTCTCTCTCTGTCTCTCTCTCCTTCTTTCTCTCGTTCTCTCTCTCTCTCTAACCGCAAAACGGCTCCAGGGGCCAAAATAATGATCGTTGCCGACATGCCAATGCTATCTGGACTAGATAACTCTGCTTTAATGAGTCCTTATCCTTGGGCCTGGTCGGTCCTGGAGATGGGAGACGTGGGAGATATATACCTCTTGTTGGGTCATTAGCTCTTTATAGCAGGGATAATCGACTGTTGTATTTTTGGTCCTGATTCGAGTTCTGCTGCTATGACTACGTTACCCAATGGAGAACACCTAGGGCTGTGTCTGAAATAGCACCCTATTCCCTACATAGTTCACTAGTTTTGACCTCAGTCCTAGGGGACCCTGGTACCCTATTCCCTACATAGTTCACTAGTTTTGACCTCAGTCCTACGGGCCCTGGTACCCTATTCCCTACATAGTTCACTAGTTTTGACCTCAGTCCTAGGGGACCCTGGTACCCTATTCCCTACATAGTTCACTAGTTTTGACCTCAGTCCTAGGGGACCCTGGTACCCTATTCCCTACATAGTTCACTAGTTTTGACCTCAGTCCTACGGGCCCTGGTACCCAATTCCCTACACAGTTCACTAGTTTTGACCTCAGTCCTACGGGCCCTGGTACCCTATTCCCTACATAGTTCACTAGTTTTGACCTCAGTCCTAAGGGACAGGTTGTTCTACAGAAGTGGTATAAATTGGGGTCTTATCTAACACACCTTGTCTGTGACAAGGTGCCTATGGCCAGGGCGTGACAAGGTGCCTATGGCCAGGGCGTGACAAGGTGCCTATGGCCAGGGCGTGACAAGGTGCCTATGGCCAGGGCGTGACAAATCAAATCAAATCAAATCAAATGTATTTATATAGCCCTTCGTACATCAGCTGATATCTCAAAGTGCTGTACAGAAACCCAGCCTAAAACCCCAAACAGCAAGCAATGCAGGTGTAGAAGCACGGTGGCTAGGAAAAACTCCCTAGAAAGGCCAAAACCTAGGAAGAAACCTAGAGAGGAACCAGGCTATGTGGGGTGGCCAGTCCTCTTCTGGCTGTGCCGGGTGGAGATTATAACAGAACATGGCCAAGATGTTCAAATGTTCATAAATGACCAGCATGGTCGAATAATAATAAGGCAGAACAGTTAAAACTGGAGCAGCAGCACGGTCAGGTGGACTGGGGACAGCAAGGAGTCATCATGTCAGGTAGTCCTGGGGCATGGTCCTAGGGCTCAGGTCAGTTGAAACTGGAGCAGCAGCAGGGCCAGGTGGACTGGGGACAGCAAGGAGTCATCATGTCAGGTATTCCTGGGGCATGGTCCTAGGGCTCAAGTCCTCCGCGAGAGAGAAAGAAAGAGAGAAGGAGAGAATTAGAGAATGCACACTTAGATTCACACAGGACACCGAATAGGACAGGAGAAGTACTCCAGATATAACAAACTGACCCTAGCCCCCCGACACATAAACTACTGCAGCATAAATACTGGAGGCTGAGACAGGAGGGGTCAGGAGACACTGTGGCCCCATCCGAGGACACCCCCGGACAGGGCCAAACAGGAAGGATATAACCCCACCCATTTTGCCGAAGCACAGCCCCCACACCACTAGAGGGACATCTTCAACCACCAACTTACCATCCTGAGACAAGGCTGAGTATAGCCCACAAAGACCTCCGCCACGGCACAACCCAAGGCAAGGTGACAAGGTGACAAGGTGCCTATGGCCAGGGTGTGACAAGGTGCCTATGGCCAGGGCGTGACAAGGTGCCAGGGCGTGACAAGGTGCCTATGGCCAGGGCGTGACAAGGTCCCAGGGCGTGACAAGGTGCCAGGGCGTGACAAGGTGCCTATGGCCAGGGTGTGACAAGGTGCCTATAGCCAGGGAGTGACAAGGTGCCTATGACCAGGGCGTGACAAGGTGCCTATGGCCAGGGCGTGACAAGGTGCCTATGGCCAGGGCGTGACAAGGTGCCTATGGCCAGGGCGTGACAAGGTGCCTATGACCAGGGCGTGACAAGGTGCCTATGGCCAGGGCGTGACAAGGTGCCTATGACCAGGGCGTGACAAGGTGCCTATGGCCAGGGCGTGACAAGGTGCCTATGACCAGGGCGTGACAAGGTGCCTGGGTGTGACAAGGTGCCTATGGCCAGGGCGTGACAAGGGGCCAGGGTGTGACAAGGTGCCTATGGCCAGGGTGTGACAAGGTGACTATGGCCAGGGCGTGACAAGGGGCCAGGGTGTGACAAGGTGCCTATGGCCAGGGTGTGACAAGGTGCCTATGGCCAGGGCGTGACAAGGGGCCAGGGTGTGACAAGGTGCCTATGGCCAGGGCGTGACAAGGTGCCTATGGCCAGGGCGTGACAAGGTGCCTATGGCCAGGGCGTGACAAGGTGCCTATGACCAGGGCGTGACAAGGTGCCTATGACCAGGGCGTGACAAGGTGCCTATGGCCAGGGCGTGACAAGGTGCCTATGGCCAGGGCGTGACAAGGTGCCTATGGCCAGGGCGTGACATGGTGCCTATGGCCAGGGCGTGACAAGGTGCCTATGACCAGGGCGTGACAAGGTGCCTATGGCCAGGGCGTGACAAGGTGCCTATGACCAGGGCGTGACAAGGTGCCTATGACCAGGGCGTGACAAGGTGCCTATGACCAGGGCGCGACAAGGTGCCTATGACCAGGGCGTGACAAGGTGCCTATGACCAGGGCGTGACAAGGTGCCTATGACCAGGGCGTTACAAGGTGCCTATGACCAGGGTGTGACAAGGTGCCTATGGCCAGGGTGTGACAAGGTGCCTATGGCCAGGGCGTGACAAGGGGCCAGGGTGTGACAAGGTGCCTATGGCCAGGGCGTGACAAGGTGCCTATGGCCAGGGCGTGACAAGGTGCCTATGACCAGGGCATGACAAGGTGCCTATGACCAGGGCATGACAAGGTGCCTATGACCAGGGCGTGACAAGGTGCCTATGACCAGGGCGTGACAAGGTGCCTGGGTGTGACAAGGTGCCTATGGCCAGGGCATGACAAGGTGCCTATGGCCAGGGCATGACAAGGTGCCTATGGCCAGGGCGTGACAAGGTGCCTATGGCCAGGGCATGACAAGGTGCCTATGACCAGGGCGTGACAAGGTGCCTGGGTGTGACAAGGTGCCTATGGCCAGGGCATGACAAGGTGCCTATGGCCAGGGCATGACAAGGTGCCTATGGCCAGGGCGTGACAAGGTGCCTATGGCCAGGGCATGACAAGGTGCCTATGACCAGGGCATGACAAGGTGCCTATGACCAGGGCGTGACAAGGTGCCTATGGCCAGGGCATGACAAGGTGCCTATGGCCAGGGCATGACAAGGTGCCTATGGCCAGGGCATGACAAGGTGCCTATGACCAGGGCATGACAAGGTGCCTATGGCCAGGGCATGACAAGGTGCCTATGGCCAGGGCATGACAAGGTGCCTGCTGTAGGTTGGTTTTTGTACCCAACAGAACTGATCTGAGGATGAAGAGAACGTCTTAGCTCACATACACCCTTTAAAATAACCAACATTACTGTATGTCCCACTTGACATGCCGTAGCCAAGTTCACTTCCTCAACAACAAAAGTTTGATATTCATCTAAAATAACTCAATAAATCTGTCATTAATTTTTTGAAGTCGAGGAGGTCTTTGTCGTGAAATTGAAATTGTATATGCATTGGGCTGCCTTGTGTTAGAGACTCTGGTGTTCATGGGGAGTCCCTGTTTAAATAAAGGTGAAATATATATATGTATATACATTTACATATTATATATATATTAAACATTTACACTAAGAATGTTGTATAATCATTTAAATTGAACAGTTCTAAGGTTGTATCCCCCATATATATATATATATATATATATATATATATATATATATATATATATATATATATATATATATAACGTTCTATTGATTCTATTGATTCTAAGAATGTTGTATAATCATTTAAATTGAGAAGTTCTAAGGTTGTATCCCCCAATTATATATAACATTCTATTGATTCTAAGAATGTTGTATAATCATTTAAATTGAGAAGTTCTAAGGTTGTATCCCCCAATTATATATAACATTCTATTGATTCTAAGAATGTTGTATAATCATTTAAATTGAACAATTCTAAGTTTTAAATCCGGCTTCGTTTTCAGTGTCAATTCATAAACCATGTGCCTTGGAATGGGTAAATCTAAAACCTCTTCCCAACTATATGCCGTTTATATGCCACAGCTGTCCGTTTTTTGGTCCTTAAATGAAAACGGTATATATTTTTATTAATCACAATTTTCTTTAACCATTTGTGGTTTTTAGTTCAGGGCCGACATACCAGTTCCTTACTTGTTTCCCCTTCTACTTGCCTCTTCTATTTTTGGTGGTAACGCTGCAATTAGTTGGTTGTAATTTTGGGTAGAGCAGACATTTCCATTTGCCTGTGTTAGCTGCATGTGTGACACAACTCCACCAGTCCTATTTGTTATATAATTTACAAAGATTATACCTTATTTATTTTTTTATCAAAACATACAGTTTTTACTTTATTTTAATCCATTAGTATATTTGAATTTAACATATTAGTTGTATAATTTGTTCTGTATTTTCAGGTGGATTAAACAGACTAATATGTTTTTGCCTTTGAATTAGAACGTAAATAAATGTCCTAAGTTTGGAGACTTTACTGGGTTGGGTTAAACCATTTTTTTTGGAATGGGGGGGGGGGGGGGGACACAGCAATTTACACCACTACTGTACAATCCCCCAAACAGGGAATAGTGTTGCGTGCCATTTGGGATGCAGACCAAGGCCTTCAATAATGATGCTCGTTCTCAACTCTGGCTTCTCAGCCGTTGCTATTACCGATCCACAGATAACCCGCTGCTATTACCGATCCACAGATAACCCGACTCGGTAGCAGCTATAAACGGTGACGCGTTTACGCTTCATAAAACGATAAAAAAGGAAAAGAAAATAACTGTTTAATGAAGGCAATTGGAGAGATGAGGATTGTTGGGACGCTGATTGGATGTCTCTCTGATGCGCTAGCCAGGTCTCTGAAGTGAAGTCAGGACTTAGAGGGGTCATTTTTGATGACTCTGTTTTAAACTATCAACTGTTTTCAAGCTGTTTGGTTTGTTTTGTTTTTATAGCGTTTGGGAAAAGTAGGAAAGTTGTTCTGGGGAATGTTGGTGGTTGGTCAGATTTTGGGTCACCACAACTATGTCTGTGACTGCAAGGGGAATTCTACTGAAGACTTCTGGGAAGTTGGCAGACTCTAATCAATCAAGATTAATCAGAATCAGAAGAGGAAGAAGAAGAATACCTATTTCATTTGTGTACTAACTTGTTTTTAAATGCTAAATTAGTTTGAATTAAAAGACGAACTAATCATCATGTGATACATGACATTAATAAAGGAAGTTCTCCTGGGGAATGTGTGTAGTGGTCAGATTCATTTGTCCTGTCTCACCACAGTAACGTTGGGATTGTAGGGAATCTGGCTGAAGGCTGAAGACTGTACTACCAGACGTTGTTATCTAATCCGTCAACATAGAGCACCACTCAGAAACTCTTACCAGAAACGGTTTACTGCCACATAACCTCTTGAAAACAAAGTCGGTTCATTTGTTTTAATATTTAATAATGATTCATTTGTTTTTATCCCAGTAAAATCTACATGTACAGTATATATCTCGTTGACGCCCAGTCATTAGACCACTCCACACTAAAACCCACAGGACATCCACAGTTCGGATAGCAAGAAGATTTCACTTTTACTCTGGGCACAATTCGACCAGACATTGATTGTCTAGAAGCACCACGACCTCCAACACATGTTCCACTTGGCCTCTAATCGTCCCTATTTAAGCCAACGGTTGCTATTCAGAGAATGCAGTGTGTTTTAGTATCAACAGAGAGGGGATCTATACAGCCAGCCTGATAATCCTCCAACGGCCTCTGGATGCATAACAAGAGGCAAACGAATCAGGCAGGGAGGTGGAGATGGCCTTTTAAGATTGTTTTCCTCTCTGAAAGTTAGCCATATGTCTTTTGATGTAGCAGGGACCACGGTGGTAACCTCTACCAGATGAACAGGGCTTATCTGTGGTTTAAACAGGCAGCTCAATTATGATGTTTTTTTGTTCACTAAGTATCATTTTTTTTGACCAATCAGATCAGCTCTGTAAAAGATCTCGGGGCCCTATTCACATCAGTATCGTCAACGTACAGCTCTACAGAGAATTAGACATTTAAAATCAACGTACAGCTCTACAGAGAATTAGACATTTAAAATCAACGTACAGCTCTACAGAGAATTAGACATTTAATATCAACACACAGCTCTACAGAGAATTAGACATTTAATATCAACGTACAGCTCTACAGAGAATTAGACATTTAAAATCAACGTACAGCTCTACAGAGAATTAGACATTTAAAATCAACGTACAGCTCTACAGAGAATTAGACATTTAAAATCAACGTACAGCTCTACAGAGAATTAGACATTTAAAATCAACGTACAGCTCTACAGAGAATTAGACATTTAAAATCAACGTACAGCTCTACAGAGAATTAGACATTTAAAATCAACGTACAGCTCTACAGAGAATTAGACATTTAAAATCAACATACAGCTCTACAGAGAATTAGACATTTAAAATCAACGTACAGCTCTACAGAGAATTAGACATTTAAAATCAACGTACAGCTCTACAGAGAATTAGACATTTAAAATCAACATGCAGTTCTACAGAGAATTAGACATTTCTGTAGAACGAGGGCCATCCAATAACATGGCTCTGTGGAACGAGGGCCGTCCAATAACATGGCTCTGTAGAACGAGGGCCGTCCAATAACATGGCTCTGTAGAACGAGGGCCGTCCAATAGCATGGCTCTGTAGAACGAGGGCCGTCCAATAGCATGGCTCTGTGGAACGAGGGCCGTCCAATAACATGGCTCTGTAGAACGAGGGCCGTCCAATAGCATGGCTCTGTAGAACGAGGGCCGTCATGGCTCTGTAGAACGAGGGCTGGCCAATAACATGGCTCTGTAGAACGAGGGCCGTCCAATAGCATGGCTCTGTGGAACGAGGGCCGTCCAATAACATGGCTCTGTGGAACGAGGGCCGTCCAATAGCATGGCTCTGTAGAACGAGGGCCGTCCAATAGCATGGCTCTGTGGAACGAAGGCCGTCCAATAGCATGGCTCTGTGGAACGAAGGCCGTCCAATAACATGGCTCTGTAGAACGAGGGCCGTCCAATAGCATGGCTCTGTAGAACGAGGGCTGGCCAATAACATGGCTCTGTGGAACGAGGGCCGTCCAATAACATGGCTCTGTAGAACGAGGGCTGTCCAATAACATGGCTCTGTAGAACGAGGGCCGCCCAATAACATGGCTCTGTAGAACGAGGGCCGTCCAATAGCATGGCTCTGTGGAACGAGGGCCGTCCAATAGCATAGCGGTTAGATCTATTACATCTGACTGTCTGAATGTCCACAGTGACAGAAAGAGAGGGGGACATCTGACTGTCTGAATGTCCACAGTGACAGAACGAGAGCGGGACATCTGACTGTCTGTTATATGAATGTCCACAGTGAGAGAAAGAGAGGGGGACATCTGACTGTTTGTTATATGAATGTCCACAGTGACAGAAAGAAAGGGGGACATCTGACTGTCTGAATGTCCATAGTGACAGATAGAGAGCGGGACATCTGACTGTCTGTTATATGAATGTCCACAGTGACAGAAAGAGAGGGGGACATCTGACTGTCTGAATGTCCATAGTGACAGATAGAGAGGGGGACATCTGACTGTCTGAATGTCCACAGTGACAGAAAGAGAGCGGGACATCTGACTGTCTGTTATATGAATGTCCACAGTGAGAGAAAGAGAGGGGGACATCTGACTGTCTGTTATATGAATGTCCACAGTGACAGAAAGAGAGGGGGACATCTGACTGTCTGAATGTCCACAGTGACAGAAAGAGAGGGAGACATCTGACTGTCTGTTATATGAATGTCCACCGTGACAGAAAGAGAGGGGGACATCTGACTGTCTGAATGTCCACAGTGACAGAAAGAGAGGGGGACATCTGACTGTCTGAATGTCCACAGTGACAGATAGAGAGGGGGACATCTGACTGTCTGAATGTCCACAGTGACAGAAAGAGAGGGGGACATCTGACTGTCTGAATGTCCACAGTGACAGAAAGAGAGGGGGACATCTGACTGTCTGTTATATGAATGTCCACAGTGACAGAAAGAGAGGGGGACATCTGACTGTCTGAATGTCCACAGTGACAGAAAGAGAGGGGGACATCTGACTGTCTGAATGTCCACAGTGACAGAAAGAGAGGGGGACATCTGACAGTCTGTTATATGAATGTCCACAGTTACAGAAAGAGAGGGGGACATCTGACTGTCTGAATGTCCACAGTGACAGAAAGAGAGGGGGACATCTGACAGTCTGTTATATGAATGTCCACAGTGACAGAAAGAGAGGGGGACATCTGACTGTCTGAATGTCCACAGTGACAGAAAGAGAGCAGGACATCTGACTGTCTGAATGTCCACAGTGACAGAAAGAGAGGGGGACATCTGACTATCTGAATGTCCACAGTGACAGAAAGAGAGGGGGACATCTGACTGTCTGAATGTCCACAGTGACAGAAAGAGAGCGGGACATCTGACTGTCTGAATGTCCACAGTGACAGAAAGAGAGGGGGACATCTGACTGTCTGAATGTCCACAGTGACAGAAAGAGAGGGGGACATCTGACTGTCTGAATGTCCACAGTGACAGAAAGAGAGCGGGACATCTGACTGTCTGAATGTCCACAGTGACAGAAAGAGAGGGGGACATCTGACTGTCTGAATGTCCACAGTGACAGAAAGAGAGCGGGACATCTGACTGTCTGAATGTCCACAGTGACAGAAAGAGAGCGGGACATCTGGTCCAAAGTGTACTCCTGGATTGGCCAACACCTTAAATGCATTGTGGGGGAATATCTCAAAGAAAATCATTCACTCAGATATTTTAGGGGGTTTCGCTCCTTTTGAAGCTGTTGAAACTGTGCTACAGTGTGGAGACGGATCTGCCCACCAATCATTACAACATTACAACACCAATCATTACAACATTACAACACCAATCATTACAACATTGCAACACCAATCATTACAACATTACAACATTACAACACATTACAACATATTACAACACATTACAACATTACAACACATTACAACATATTACAACACATTACAACATATTACAACACATTACAACATTACAACACCAATCATTACAACATTACAACACCAAACATTACAACATTACAACACATTACAACATTACAACATTACAACATTACAACACATTACAACATTACAACATTACAACATTACAACATTACAACACATTACAACACATTATAACATTACAACATTACAACATTACAACACATTACCACATTTCAACATTACAACATTACAACACATTACAGCATTACAACACATTACAACATTACAACATTACAACACATTACAACATTACAACATTACAGCACATTACAACACATTACAACACATTACAACATTACAACATTACACCATTACAACATTACGACATTACGACATTAGAACACATTACAACATTACAACATTACAACACATTACAACACATTACAACATTACAACACATTACAACACATTACAACATTACAACATTACAACACATTACAACATTACAACATTACAACACATTACAACATTACAACATTACAACATTACAACATTACAACACATTACAACACATTACAACATTACAACATTACAACATTACAACTATACAACAATATAAAAAACACATTACAACACATTACAACACATTACAACACATTGCAACATTACAACATTACAACATTACAACACATTACAACATTACCACACATTACAACACATTACCACATTACAACACATTACCACATTACAACATTACAACATTACAGCACATTACAACACATTACAACACATTACAACATTACAACATTACAACACATTACAACATTACAACACATTACAACACATTACAACACATTACAACATTACAACATTACAACATTACAACATTACAACACATTACAACACATTACAACATTACAACACATTACAACACATTACAACACATTACAACATTACAACACATTACAACATATTACAACACATTACAACATATTACAACACATTACAACATTACAACACCAATCATTACAACATTACAACACCAAACATTACAACATTACAACACATTACAACATTACAACATTACAACATTACAACACATTACAACATTACAACATTACAACATTACAACATTACAACACATTACAACACATTATAACATTACAACATTACAACATTACAACATTACAACACATTACCACATTTCAACATTACAACATTACAACACATTACAGCATTACAACACATTACAACATTACAACATTACAACACATTACAACATTACAACATTACAGCACATTACAACACATTACAACACATTACAACATTACAACATTACACCATTACAACATTACGACATTACGACATTAGAACACATTACAACATTACAACATTACAACACATTACAACACATTACAACATTACAACACATTACAACACATTACAACATTACAACATTACAACACATTACAACATTACAACATTACAACACATTACAACATTACAACATTACAACATTACAACATTACAACACATTACAACACATTACAACATTACAACATTACAACTATACAACAATATAAAAAACACATTACAACACATTACAACACATTACAACACATTGCAACATTACAACATTACAACATTACAACACATTACAACATTACCACACATTACAACACATTACCACATTACAACACATTACCACATTACAACATTACAACATTACAGCACATTACAACACATTACAACACATTACAACATTACAACACATTACAACATTACAACACATTACAACATTACAACACATTACAACACATTACAACATTACAACATTACAACATTACAACATTACAACACATTACAACACATTACAACATTACAACACATTACAACACATTACAACACATTACAACATTACAACACATTACATTACAACACATTACAACACATTACAACACATTACATACAACATTACAACACATTACAACATTACAACACATTACAACATTACAACACATTACAACATTACAACACATTACAGCATTACAACACATTACAACACATTACAACATTACAACACATTACATTAGAACACATTACAACATTACAACACATTACATTACAACACATTACAACATGACAACATTACAACACATTTCAACATTACAACACATTACAACACATTACAACATTACAACACATTATATTACAACACATTACAACATTACAACACATTACAACATTACAACATTACAACACATTACAACATTACAACACATTACAACATTACAACACATTTCAACATTACAACATTACAACATTACAACACATTACAACATTACAACATTACAACACATTACAACATTACAACACATTACAACATCACAACACATTACAACATTACAGCATTACAACATTACAACATTACAACACATTACAACACATTACAACATTACAACATTACAACACATTACGACATTACAACATTACAACACATTACAACATTACAACATTACAACACATTACAACATTACAACACATTACAACACATTACAACACATTACAACATTACAACATTACAACATTACAGCACATTACAACATTACAACATTACAACATTACAACACATTACAACATTACAACACATTACAACATTAGAACATTACAACACATTACAACGCATTACAACACATTACAACATTACAACACATTACAACATTACAACACATTACAACATTACAACATTACAACACATTACATTACAACATTACAACACATTACAACATTACACCATTACAACACATTACAACACAATACAACATTACAACACATTACAACATTACAACACATTACAACATTACAACATCACAACACATTACAACACATTACAACATTACAACACATTACAACATTACAACATTACAACATTACAACACATTACAAGACATTACAAAATTACAACACATTACAACATCACAACATTACAACTTATTACAACATTAAAACACATTACAACATTACAACATTACAACACATTACAACA